>NC_091171.1:29034094-29119094 GCF_040958095.1 Procambarus clarkii | reverse complement strand
ACCAGTTACTGGGTGATGGAAGCTACCTCAAAGAGGATAATTTGGTGTCTACACCCTAGTTATACCTGGTGGACTAACCTACTGTACTATAAGATAAGGAACCTCTTCAATGTATGTAGTCTATTACTGTAGTTTGATTGGCTGCAAATATATAAATTAATATAAACCCCCCCCTAATGTGTAGAGGATCGATTTGTGAGATTAAGAGATTATTGCAGAAATACAGTCCACTTATCATTATACAAATTGCTATCGAAGTATATAAATTAACGTAAATATATATTCATATAAATTAAATAAATATATATCTCACAGGTCGGTTCCCACAGATACAGTGCCACACAAGAGGCTAGTGCGAAAGTTGGAGATGCAGGCTGGAGTGAAAGGGAAGGTACTCCGGTGGATAGAGGAGTACCTAAGCAACAGGAGACAACGAGTCTGTGTGAGGGGTGAGGTCTCAGATTGGCGAGACGTCACAAGTGGAGTCCCGCATGGGTCAGTCCTTGGACCTATACTGTTTCTGGTATATGTAAATGATCTCCCAGAGGGTATAGATTCCTTCCTCTCAATGTTTGCCGATGATGCAAAAATTATGAGGAGGATTGAAACAGAGGATGATAGTAGGAGGCTACAAGATGACCTAGATAGACTGAGTGAATGGTCCAACAAATGGCTGTTGAAGTTCAACTCGAGTAAATGCAAAGTAATGAAACTAGGCAGTGGAAACAGGAGGCCAGACACAGGATATAGAATAGATGAAGTACTTAATGAAATGGACAGAGAGAAAGATCTAGGAGTTGATATCACACCAAACCTGTCTCCTGAAGCCCACATAAAGAGAATAACGTCTGCGGCATATGCGAGGCTGGCTAACATCAGAACGGTGTTCAGGAACCTGTGTAAGGAATCATTCAGAATCTTGTACACCACATATGTAAGACCAATCCTGGAGTATGCGGCCCCAGCATGGAGCCCGTACCTTGTCAAGCACAAGACGAAGCTGGAAAAAGTCCAAAGGTACTAGACTAGTCCCAGAACTAAGAGGCATGAGTTATGAGGAAAGGCTGCGGGAAATGCACCTTACGACACTGGAAGACAGAAGAGTAAGGGGGGACATGATCACAACCTACAAATTCCTCAGGGGAATCGATCGGGTAAACAAGGATAAACTATTCAACACTGGAGGGACGCGAACAAGGGGACACAGGTGGAAGCTGAGTACCCAAATGAGCCACAGAGACATTAGAAAGAACATTTTCAGTGTCAGAGTAGTTAGTAAATGGAATGCACTAGGAAGTGATGTGGTGGAGGCTGACTCCATACACAGTTTCAAATGTAGATATGATAGAGCCCAGTAGGCTCAGGAATCTGTACGTTAGTTGATTGACAGTTGAGAGGCGGGACCAATGAGCCAAAGCTCAACCCCCGCAAGCGCAATTAGGTGAGTACAATTAGGTGAGTACACACACGAGAGGCAGGCGGGAGTAAGCGGAAACACTAACATGGGCGAGGAATTACCTAACAGACAAGAGCCAGTCAGTGACAGTGAGGGGCGAGAAGTCGGCCTGGCGTAGAGTACCAAGCGAGGTGCCTCAAATATCGGTGTTGGGTCCCATAATATTCCTCGTTTACGTAAATGACTTAACTGTAAAAGTTGAGTCTTCTAACGATATTTGCAGACGATGGGAAACTAATGAGAAGAGTTGAGACAGATGAGAATTGTAAGATAATCTAAGATGACTTAAAGAAGCTCCAGAGTTGATCCGAGAAATGGCTGCTAGAGTTCAACACCAGCAAGAGTAAGGTGATGCAAAAGGGATCAGGAGATAGGAGACTGAAAGGCCAAATACAAAATGAAGGGAAACTACTTCCCTATAACGACTAGAAAACAATGACCTGGGAGTAGACATATTAAACCATACCGACCTCCAAAGGCTCAAATTCAATATCGTCAGCTGTCTACTCTACGCTAGCAACAAATCAGAACATCTTTCAGGAACTTCAATAAGGAGGCTTTTAGATCACTGTATACCGCCTGTATACACTAGGCGGTATGCACATAACTAGTTTTAGAGTATGCGGGCCCCATCGTGGAGCCCCCATCTAAAAATAAATAAGCTAGAAAGGGGCATAAGCTTGTAACTCGTCATTGCATGGGATGAGATATGAAGCGAGACGGAAGTAACTAAATCTGACAACTCTAGAAAAGAGAAGGGGGATATGCTACATGTGTATAAAATTCTTAGGGGGGATTGACAGGATGGAAAAGCGGAAATGTTTACAGTGAATATGAATAGAACAAGAGGGCACAGATGGAAACTTGAGACTCAGTAGTATCATAGAAAGGTTCGAGTTTTCCTTTAGCGTAAGAGCATTTTGTTGTATTTTCAATTTTGTATTGTTTTCTACCACAGACGTGACCACATATTTACAATGCTAACCAGCAGAAGAACATTTCCTTAAGTCCTCCATGCTCAGGATTAGAGATCGTTAAACATATAGTTTAGTAATTTATTGAACAATCAACCACAGAAGGTGATTGTAGTGATTCGAAAATGCTAATGCAACCTATATATATAAATACGTAAATAAACAGATTTACGTCTATCTTACATAAACAGTGTTCGAGGTGAGTTTTTAAATAGTATCATTAGTGAGTAAATGAAATGACCTAAAGGAGCAGGTTGTAGAGGCAAACTCTATTCAGAACTTCAAAAGCAGGTATTATATGGAGAAAGGTCAGAAGTCATTGCATTAGACAACCAGCGGCTCGAAAAGTGGGGTTCAAGACCGAGAGTTCGATCCTGCAGGCACAAATAGTTGAGTACAAATATGTGGGCACACACACACACACACACACACACACACACACACACACACACACACACACACACACACACACACACACACACACACACACACACACACACACACACACACACACACACACACACACACACACACACACACACACACACGCACACACACACACACACACACACACACCTTGCAATGAACCTTACGATACTGGAAGACAGAAGAGTAAGAGGAGACATGATCACAACCTACAAAATCCTCAGGGGAATCGACCGGGTAGACAAGGATAAACTATTCAACACTGGTGGTACGCGAACAAGGGGACACAGGTGGAAACTGAGTACCCACATGAGCCACAGGGACGTTAGAAAGAACTTTTTCAGTGTCAGAGTAGATAACAGATGGAATGCACTAGGCAGTGATGTGGTGGAGGCTGACTCCATACACAGTTTCAAATGTAAATATGATAGAGCCCAATAGGCTCAGGAATCTGTACACCAGTTGATTGACGGTTGAGAGGCGGGACCAAAGAGCCAGAGCTCAACCCCCGCAAGCACAATTAGGTGAGTACAATTAGGTGAGTACACACACACACACTCTCACACACACACACACACACTCTCACACACACGCGCGCGCACGCGTAAGTGTTTATCAGTTTACTTAGACCGTGTAATCGGTCTAAGCGACAGATTACAGAGTAAGTGTGAGGGGGCAGACATCACAGTGGCGAGATGTCACCAGCGGAGTCCCACTGGGCTCTGTATTAGGACCCATGCTGTTTCTGATATATGTAAACGAGCTTCAAGACGGTATAGACTCATTCCTCTGAATATTTGCTGATGATTCTAACATTACAGACCATCCTCCTGTTGTGGTAGTACTTACAAAAACGATGAGGACCATAGTACATATATCGACGTTCAACGCAATTAGAAAGTAGAAATCGACACTATTGAGTTGGAAAAAATCGGAAAATTATTTTCAACTTATGCTGAAAAGTTAAACTATTCTATCCTAGCCTAACCTTCATAAGCCTAATACACGCTATCTGAGGCCTAATATAGTACATGTGTGAGCTGTACTAGACCTAGGAATATTTAGCAACATTTTTTCCAAGTTTTATAAAGAAAGTGAATAGTACAAAGTTCTACTATCTAAATTACTTTGAACGTCAATCTTTGTACAATTGTGCACATAATTACAAAAACTATCTAAACAGGAGAATGGTTTGAAAAATTATGAGAAGAATCATGACAGAAGAAGATAGACAGAGACTACTAAACGATCTGGACAAACTGGAGGAATGGTCTGGAAAATAGCCAATAAAGTTCAACTCAGGTTTGTGTAAAGTAATGAAATTAAGCGAAAGGAGTAGAAGGTTGAACACAAGGTACCATCTTGGAGGTGAAATCCTGCAAGAGTCAATTATAGGGAAAGATCTGGGGGTTATCACACCGAGCCTGTCCCCAGAAGCCCACATCAAAAGGATATCATCAGCGGTATATGCTAGATTGACTCAGATGAGGACTGCCTTTAGAAATTTGTGTAAGGAATCATTCAAAACCTTGTATGCAGCATATATTAGACCAATTCTGGAGTATGCAGCTCCAGCCTGGAGTCCATACCGAGTTAAACACAAGAAAAAGTTATAGAAGATTCAGAGGTATGCTACCAGACTAGTACCAGAGCTAAGAGGTATGGGTTACGTGGAAAGGCTACGGGAATTAAACTTCACGTCCCTGGAAGACAGAAGAGTTAGGGGAGACATGATTACCATCTTCAAAATTCTCATAAGAAATGACAGGGGTGAACAAAGCCAAATTATTTAGCATGCGCGGGACACGAACAAGGGGACACAGGTGGAAACGTAGTACCCGCATAGTACCATAGCACAGTATGGAATTGAGCCGCACAGACATTAGAAATTTTGTTCAGTGTCAGAATAATTAATAAATGGAATGCATTAGGCAGTGATGTGGTGGAGGCTGACTCCATTTAGTCTCAATTGTAGATACGTTAGAACCCAATAGGCTAAGAAAGCTGTAAACCAGTTGAAAAACCGTTGAGAGGAAGAACCAATGAGCCGAAGCTCAACCCTCGCAGTCAAAACAAGACAAGTGTATTTAGGTGAGTACATATCCATGTTTTATAAACTACAAAGTCTGTTGGAGCTAATAAAATACATTGTTCTCTCTTACATTAAAGCAAAGTTCTCTCTTGTTTTTTTGAACACTTAGGGCCAGCTTCACCCAGACTGGCAGAGGCGTATGGGGTATGGGAGGAACATAGGCAGGTCGGTGTCGCCAGAATTATAGAAGAGAGCATCATGCCAGGGTCACATCCAGACCCCCACGATCATTTTTGGCACTATATATATATATATATATATATATATATATATATATATATATATATATATATATATATATATGTATATATATATATGTATATATATATATATATATATATATATATATATATATATATATATATATATATATATATATATATATATATATATATATATATGTGTGTATGTGTGTGTGTGTGTGTGTGTGTGTGTGTGTGTGTGTGTGTATGTGTGTGTGTGTGTGTGTGTGTGTGTGTGTGTGTGTGTGTGTGTGTGTGTGTGTGTGTGTGTGTGTGCGTGCGTGTGTGTGCACATATAATGTTAACGCATATGATAGAAAGGGTCAGAATAGTAATGCTAGAATAAATCTTTTTCCACATTTTCCCATGTTCTACTTAGGAATGAAGTTGAAAAATTAACATTCCCAAGATCATTTTGCAATTTTACGTGTCCTGAAGCGCGTCGCTGAAGGGCGCGTTTGGAATGGACGCTCTCCTCAGCCTCTAGTCCTACACAACGAACACACACACACACACACACACTGTCCGGGATACCATCACGTACACCAAGCAGGACGGGAGAAGTGAGAGATTACATTGTCAACGTGACCTTCCTCCGGGTCTGAGAGTCCGCTGGTCGTCCAGTAGGATCGTCAGTTCCACCACCGGGAGCTGACCCGTTACGTCCGGGTCTCGACGTAACGTGACACTCTATTTTCAGATTTACGGGAGTGATTTGGTCCTCACCGAGGTTAATTCCGGCGAGATTCAGGAAGCCATTTCTGGGTCCAGTTTTTTTGTTTCCTACAAAATATTTTCTGGTGTATTTTCATTTCCTTAAACATTTCGCCAGAGGTGCTCTTTTTATGCTTAATAAATATGTATAAATAATCGGCTGAAAAATACAAATTCATTAATAGAAATATGTTGAAAAATATTTTACAGTCTATTTTTACAGTCTAAATAGGTCTATCTTGCTTCTATGATTTATAATATAAGTCTATTACAGATGAATCAGAAAGTATATTCAATATTCCATAATAATGCTCTGTTAATTTATGTTATAATTGCGTATTGATATTCTAATTATCATGTCTTGTTTTTAAGCAAAAATAATTAAAGCTGGAGGATTTACGTTCTACACACGCTATCGTATAATTAGGGCAGAGGATCCTCATTCATTAATACTGTAATCTCATTGAAAATTTAATGATGTGTTGGTATTCAAAGCTCCGGATTGTTTATGCTGCCACGTGGTGGAGCCCTGTGTTCAGGCTATATTGTTCAGTGTTCTCCTGTCATGTGAGGTGTTCTGGCTATATTGTTCAGTGTTCTCCTGTCATGTGATGTGTTCAGGCTATATTGTTCAGTGTTCTCCTGTCATGTGATGTGTTCTGGCTATATTGATCAGTGTTCTGCTGACCTGTGTTGTGTTCTGGCTATATTGTTCAGTGTTCTCCTGTCATGTGATGTGTTCTGGCTATATTGTTCAGTGTTCTCCTGTCATGTGATGTGTTCTGGCCATATTGTTCAGTGTTCTCCTGTCATGTGATGTGTTCTGGCTATATTGTTCAGTGTTCTCCTGTCATGTGATGTGTTTTGGCTATATTGTTCAGTGTTCTCCTGTCATGTGAGGTGTTCTGACTATATTGTTCAGTGTTCTCCTGTCATGTGATGTGTTCTGGCTATATTGTTCAGTGTTCTCCTGTCATGTGATGTGTTCTGGCTATATTGTTCAGTGTTCTCCTGTCAAGTGATGTGTTCTGGCTATATTGTTCAGTGTTCTCCTGTCATGTGATGTGTTCTGGCTATATTGTTCAGTGTTCTCCTGTCATGTGATGTGTTCTGGCTATATTGTTCAGTGTTCTGCTGACCTGTGTTGTGTTCTGGCTTTATTGTTCAGTGTTCTCCTGTCATGTGATGTGTTCTGGCTATATTGTTCAGTGTTCTCCTGTCATGTGTTGTGTTCTGGCTATATTGTTCAGTGTTCTCCTGTCATGTGATGTGTTCTGGCTATATTGTTCAGTGTTCTCCTGTCATGTGATGTGCTCTGGCTATATTGTTCAGTGTTTTCCTGTCATGTGAGGTGTTCTGGCTATATTGTTCAGTGTTCTCCTGTCATGTGATGTGTTCTGGCTATATTGTTCAGTGTTCTCCTGTCATGTGATGTGTTCTGGCTATATTGTTCAGTGTTCTCCTGTTATGTGATGTGTTCTGGCTATATTGTTCAGTGTTCTCCTGTTATGTGATGTGTTCTGGCTGTATTGTTCAGTGTTCTCCTGTTATGTGATGTGCTCTGGCTATATTGTTCAGTGTTCTCCAGTCATGTGATGTGTTCTGGCTATATTGTTCAGTGTTCTCCTGTCATGTGAGGTGTTCTGGCTATATTGTTCAGTGTTCTCCTGTTATGTGATGTGTTCTGGCTATATTGTTCAGTGTTCTCCTGTCATGTGATGTGTTCTGGCTATATTGTTCAGTGTTCTCCTGTCATGTGAGGTGTTCTGGCTATATTGGTCAGTGTTCTCCTGTCATGTGTTGTGTTCTGGACTATATTGTTCAGTGTTCTCCTGTCATGTGATGTGTTCTGGCTATATTGTTCAGTGTTCTCCTGCCATGTGATGTGTTCTGGATTTATTGTTCTGTGTTCTGCTGACTTGTGATGTGTTCTGGCTATATTGCTCTGTGTTCTCTCGTCATGTGATGTGTTCTTGCTGTATTGTTCTGTGTTCTCTTGTCATGTGATGTGTTTTTGCTACATAGTTCTGTGTTCTGCTGACCTGTGATGTGCTCTCGCTATATTGTTTTGTACTCTCCTCTCATACTATGTTCCCCCTATATTCGTCTGTGTTCTCTAACTCACGTGACTGCATTATATTGTTAAATGTTCTTCTATCATATATATTTTCGCTGTGTTCCTCAAAGTTCTTCTCTTACACACATACATGTCCTCGCAATTTGCTCTGTGTTCTCTCTCTCTCTTGTTGCAAAATTACACTTTAAAATTTTTCGTAGTTAATCGTTTACAGGAATTAATAAAAAATATGTTGGACTAACATTCACCATGAATTTTTGGTCTCAAAATGAAGCATTTTTTTGTGAAAGTTTGTTTATACTTTTTTTGGGGGAATTTCTGGTCCAAAACCAGAGGAGTAATGTCCAGCCTGACCGTAATGATAGCCACTCTGCTTTTTTTTTTTTTTTTTTTAGCCATGGATTTGGGGCGAGCGGGTAAAGAATTCTTCAGTGGTCTCCCATCTTATTGTACTGGGAGGTAGAGCGATGTCATCGCTTCTTGCAGAGTCGGCGTTCGATCTTAGAACATTCAAGTCGTTTGGCACAATTCCTACACTCCTTCATCTTGGTCCTTGCACGGTCGGGGATCGATTCCCGATGGTTCAAGTGGCATCATTCCTTCAATTCGTTCTTATATCGTTTTCCAAGTGCTAAATAGTCCAGGCCCATCCTCCTGAAATAATAGTTTTTTTTTTAATGGGTCAAAATTACTAATATGTCGTGATTGACCAGCAGATAGTCGAATTTTGTACTATTGGTGTTATAGAACCCAGAAAAAAATAAAGCTGAAACCCCGAACTTATCCTATTATAGCACATATGTGTACTATATTAAGCCTAAGATAGCAGTGTATTAGGCCTAGGATTCCTAGAAGTAGTTTAGGTTGGGTTTATATAGGTTACGTCATATATTTATGTTGCTGAAAAAAGTTCCCCGTTAGTCCAAAATCCAAAAAGTTTCCGGTTTTGAATTAAGTTTCATTAATAACCAATTCCACTCTGTGCTGGTCGATCCATCGCCTCAGACTGGTACTTTCCATCAAAGAGTTACTATTAAGAGCTTTAATGTTAGGAGGCTGGTCCGGAGAGGTCATACTAACTTCCTGCTCTCGCCTGAACACTGATGACCTTATCTTACCTAACATCAAATATTTGAGAATGTTTATTTAACTGTACGTTATTTAATATAAGTTAGTGTGTAGTTATTTATACAGGTCCCGGTAGTACAGTCGGGTTCGTTCTAGACTCACTGTCCAGAATTACGGGTTCGAATCCCGAGCGCGACAGAAATGGCTGGGCGCATTTCCTATCACATCATGCCCCTGTCCACCTAGCATAAAGGAGATACCCAGGAGTTGTCTTCTTGTTGGGTTGCATCCTGGGCTGGGTCAGTAATTCAACCTGGGGAGGGGGGGGGACCTCGATTATAAGCCTAATGTGTATGAACACTGGCTTCCTGTCCCCAACACAATGAATTATTATTGTTTTAAGAAATTCATTAATTACCTAAATTATAATAATTTATTGTTGAATTATTTCCAAAAGAAGCAGATTTTAATCCCACACAACTGCCCATCATCGTCGCTCTATCACTAAATAGCTAAATATCTATCTAAATCTCGAATAAAGTGATCGCATTAGGAATATATTACTATAACACTTGCTCAGCAATATTCACAAAAAAGGTCAATGCTACACAGTTCCAATTTTCAACAAAGTTGCTTGACTACAATTTTCGAAAACGTCAGCTTGCTATAGCGTATAAAAAGTAAAGACTGTAGTTAGATTTATATATCAAAATTGTTTGTGAATTCGTTTACTATGATGTCTTATTGCAATCCTGAGGCAGGATTCATCAACCATTTACGAGTTCATTTACGAAATCTGTACATCTTCCCTCAATCATAATGGCTTATTCCGAATTGATTAAACATTTTATGAGCTCCGAAATGCTACGAGGTTATTGATAAAATAATAACCTTGTGTTGTGATGTTTCGAAGCTCGTAAACTATTTAATAAATACAGACTAAGCCACCAGGCTTGAAGAGACATGCACAGGTTTCGTAAGCAGACAGGTTACTGCGTGGTGAATCTTTGGTCCTGGTTAGCAATACAGATCTGTAGAGAGCATGTAATGGGCGCACACGTCGAGGTCCGGTAAAACTGTACAGGACTTTTTCCACTCTGAACGGTGGTATAAAACTGAACTATATTTTCCGGGGCGTTGATTGACAGAATGGGAATTTGTGTAATGGGCTTATATTCAGCTACGAAATTTTGGGCAATAGGTTTTTTCGCAGTAGAAACAAAAAAACAAATTATGCCTGTAATTTAGTTTAAATGCAAATGGATTTTTTTTTAACTGTAACGATTCTTTTAAGCCAATGTCTTACATAAAAATCTTAGCATATTCTAAAAAATATACATTCCATATGTTGTCTTTCCAGCAATATAATTGTGGAGGTTATTTTGATAATAATATTAATATATATATATATGTATGTATATATATATATATGTATGTATATATATATATATATATATATATATATATATATATATATATATATATATATATAAATATATATATATATATATATATATATATATATATATATATATATATATATATATATATATATATATATATATATATATATATATATATATATATGTCGTACCTAGTAGCCAGAACGCACTTCTCAGCCTACTATGCAAGGCCCGATTTGCCTAATAAACCAAGTTTTCATGAAATAATTATTTTTCGACTACCTAACTTACCTAACCTAACCTAACTTTTTCGGCTACCTAACCTAACCTAATCTATAAAGATAGGTTAGGTTAGGTTAGGTAGGGTTGGTTAGGTTCGGTCATATATCTACGTTAATTTTAACTCCAATAAAAAAAAAATTACCTCATATAAAAAGAAATGGGTAGCTTTATCATTCTATAAGAAAAAAATTGAGAAAATATATTAATTCAGGAAAACTTGGCATATTAGGCAAATCGGGCCTTGTATAGTAGGCTGAGAAGTGCGTTCTGGCTACTAGGTACGACATATATATATATATATATATATATATATATATATATATATATATATATATATATATATATATATATATATATATTGTTATTATTACCAATGGGAAAAATGGGCTGATGGGAAAATAGCCTCGGCTTCCATCAGCTTTTGTCCGGTCGTGATGGTCGAGTGGATAAGGTGCCCTGTACACCAGTTGCATAGTGCTCCTGGCAGTATGGGTTCGAGTCACTTCTGGGGTGGGAGTTTTCAGTTGCATGTCTGCCTGGGGACCATTGAGGCTTGTTCGCATATATATATATATATATATATATATATATATATATATATATATATATATATATATATATATATATATATATATATAATATATATATTATCAGTGTAACCCAATCACAATCGAATATACACTGAGTTTACTGTAGTCCTGGACAATATTCCGGACTAAAGCATACTTGCTGGTTGGCCAGTAAGCTATTGTGTTGACCTTAACAACTCTCCAGTGGTTGATGGGGCTTAAGGTCTACACCTAACCAGCTAAGTGTCATTAAATCCCGTCCCAGGGATATTGTCCCTGAGTAGTGAAACCCCGCCTCTAGATTTAAATATACTGTGTATTTACCTTAGACCCCAGCTCTAAACAGTGTTGTAATACTGTGTCTCTAGGTACTCAAGGTGTTGAGTAAATGTGTCCTGAGATACACAAGGTGTTGAGTAAATGTGTCCTGAGATACACAAGGTGTTGAGTAAATGTGTCTCGAGGTACACAAGGTGTGGAGTAAATGTGTCTTGAGTTACACAAGGTGTTGAGTAAATGTGTCTTGAGGTACACAAGATGTTGAGTAAATGTGTCTCGAGGTACACAAGGTGTGGAGTAAATGTGTCTTGAGTTACAGAAGGTGTTGAGTAAATGTGTTCGGAAGTACACAAGGTGTTGAGTAAATGTGTCTCGAGATACACAAGGTGTTGAGTAAATGTGTCTTGAGGTACGCAAGGTGTTGAATAAATGTGTCCTGAAGTACACAAGGTGTTGAGTAAATGTGTCTTGAGGTACACAAGGTGTTGAGTAAATGTGTCTCGAGATACACAAGGTGTTGAAGAAATGTGTCTTGAGGTACACAAGGTGTTGAGTAAATGTGTCTCGAGGTACACAAGGTGTTGAATAAATGTGTCCTGAGGTACACAAGGTGTTGAATAAATATGTCTCGAGATACACAAGGTGTTGAAGAAATGTGTCCTAAATGTGTCTTGAAGAGTTTTTATCCCCAAGTGTCCTCATTAGTCTGAGAGTTTTTAACATGTCACAATAACATTGATCAGCGCATTATTATCACCTTCACAATGGCATCCATAACAGCTGGATTTACTAAGCTCCCTAATCTAATGTAAAGTAATTTTCTACATGTTAAATATTTACATGGCAAATTAGCATTACCATTAATCCAGGTCAACCACTGTCGCTCTCCGGTTAAGCTTGAGCTTACTGTTAAGCTGATCTAGCCTTTGAGTGCAGGTTTAATTATCTGGAGGTAATGTGTCATATGCGTATTCTGTTTCACTTGAAAAAGTTTAATACCGCGCTTGGAGAAAAAGAGTTCAGCTTATTTATCAATATATTTAACCACTTTTGGCAGATATTTACTTGATTGTTTATTTCCTTCATTGTTTACTTGATTTGATTGTCCTTTTCATTTTCGCTGGGCTTGAATTCATCGTTTATGTAAGCGGATGTAAAGATATTGTTAATCTCCTTGATGTCGGCGGATGTAAAGATATTGTTAATACCACCAGCCAAAGAGTCACTTAACTGTTGTGACCCCCCCCCAAACCCCTCCCCCAAACTTCTCCCTCAAACCCGTCCCCCCCCCAAAAAAAAAATCCCCATATTTAAAAAAAATATATATATAACAAAAATCCAGCTTTTATCGAGATCAGATAAAGATGAAATTCCATTATTTTCCTATGAACTTAAAGTGAATTCAGACAAACATACACAACTCAAATTAAATGTATTAATGTATTTATATAACTATGTATTAATGAGGGTGTTGATAAACACCAGCGCGAAGTTCTTAACAAGTAGCTTGCTGACTGTAAAACAGCTGAACTGAATTAGTTTTTTAAGCTGACTGCGGGATCTGTGAATTGTTTCAAGCGTAGGTTAGACATATGGGTGAATGAGTTTGGATGGTAATAAACAGGAACTGCTTCGTATAGATCAAATGGGCTTCTGCACTTTTCTTTCTTCTATTATTTTATTATTAACTCCAATAAAAAAAAATTGACCTCATATAGAATGAAATGGGTAGCTTTATCATTTCATAAGAAAAAAATTAGAGAAAATATATTACTTCAGGAAAACTTGGCTTATTAGGCAAATCGGGCCTTGCATAGTAGGCTGTGAAGTGCGTTCTGGCTACTAGGTACGACATATATATATATATATATATATATATATATATATATATATATATATATATATATATATATATATATATATATATATATATATATATATATATATATATATATATATATATATATATATATATGTCGTACCTAGTAGCCAGAACGCACTTCTCAGCCTACTATACAAGGCCCGATTTGCCTAATAAGCCAAGTTTTCATGAATTATTTGTTTGTCGACTACCTAACCTACCTAACCTTACCTAACCTAACTTTTTCGGCTACCTAACTTAACCTAACCTATAAAGATAGGTTAGGTTAGGTTAGGTAGGGTTGGTTAGGTTCGGTCATATATCTACGTTAATTTTAACTCCAATAAAAAAAATTGACCTCATATAGAATGAAATGGGTAGCTTTATCATTTCATGAGAAAAAAATTAGAGAAAATATATTACTTCAGGAAAACTTGGCTTATTAGGCAAATCGGGCCATGCATAGTAGGCTGAGAAGTGCGTTCTGGCTACTAGGTACGACATATATATATATGTATATATATATATATATATATATATATATATATATATATATATATATATATATATATATATAAAATGGGAAGGGAGTACCACCTCTAGCTGGAAGAAGGGGGACCCATAGCCTCGGAGGAAACCACGCATAACGCATTAGAGGGAATGTTTAGATCCCCTCCAATACAGTTTCTGTGTGCTTTTCTCCTACCACCCCTTTCCTTAAATATTTTTTGTGCTTTATTATGCATTTGATGGTTACAAGATATACATGGGTTGATATAAAAATAATAATGCAAAAAGGTGCTTAAAGGTTATGGATCTCTTGAAAAACACAACAATGGGAAACATTGATGAATGTCACAGACGGGTTCGATCATTGTTGCAAGTCAAACACTTCTTCGAATTCCTCTGAAGTTGGACTAGTGCCCAAGACGCAACAGGCATTTCCCCTCTGAATCGCAACACTGAGGCGCTGAAACAAGAAACTTTTTGCTCTCTGGTCTTTTGTAGCGCTGATCAATTTGTCCCCCAATTCCTTTAGGAACTTCAATGCACATTTTCCCCACGAACCGAGGGTCTCCGAGCCGATCGGAACAAAGCTGTAGCAATGTGCTAGACCTCTGTATTTAATAATTTTCTGCGATTCCCTGAAAGAAGCAGCACCACCGCTTTCACGTGTGCTGTAGTGGAGGTAGGTACTGGCCAGTGTGGCAGCGCACGTGTAGTCCCATACCACTTGCTTACCATCCTTCCAAGGTAGCAAGGTGACCCCATCAGGGCGCTTCTGAGGGTCGTTAGGTCTGGATAAGTGTGGTTCTCTTTGTGCCGGGCAGCGGGCTGTGGCGAGGCTCCTCTTGATGATGTCGTTGACTTCTTCATGTCTTGCAATTTTACCCTGTGATTTACGACATACCAGACCATGACGACCATATTGGTCTGCCATCGCAGTTCCGCAGATGCACCTATGTTCGGTGAGGATGGGGGCGGCAAGGCGAAGGGCAACTCCAATGCGGAGAGCGTCATGACTGAGGCGAGTTCCCAGAGCTGCATTGGGCACAGCAAATAAAAAATCCCCGGCGTGGGGTGCTGTTACCGCTAGGAGGCGGGCTTTGTTTTCAGCATCAGCGTTGTCAATCATTGCTGTGACAGTCTTTTCCATTATGGGGCTATCCCAGTGGGACTGCTTGTGGTCTTTTGGGACTTGTGGTCGGGGTTGTGGGTGTGCAATGGTGTCCCATTGTCTGGCTGCTTCGATGAACGTTTGATCATGAGTTCCCGCTGTCTCTCTCATACGCTCTGGTAGGATCTGCCCTACCAATTCGTTGGCTGCTGTACATGAGGATAAGAATGCTGGAAGTGCTAACTCAGTTGCCTTTCGTATGCCTATCCCTCCAAATCTCAAAGGTAGTGTTGCTTGGTCCCACTGACTGTCATCTAAATCTAGGTTGAGCGCCTTCCTGAATATTGACCTGAGGAGCTCATCATATTGATTTAGAAGTGGGTTGCCAAAAGTTGGTGCACACATTAAGAAGTATGTTAGCCTGGGCAAGGTAAGGCACTTTGTGAGAAGGTAGAGGGTATCGTGGGAGTCCAAGTCCCCAATTCTCTCTTCCATCCTCTTTAGGTCTCTAAACTTTTCGTCAAGGACTGCAGCAATGGCATTGTGGCCCAGAGGTGCTCCGAGTAGTGTGCTGTCGGTAGGTTTAACGACTGAGGCTTCTGGTAGAACTGATTTCACTGCTCTTATGATTACTTCACTAGATGCAATAATTTCGCACTTGGAGGGGCTAAGAACGAGACCCATGGACTCCCCCCGTGTCTTCACCAGCTGTAAGTCTTCTAGCAGGGAATCTTGTATAAATCTTGTATGAACAGGGAGTCTTGTATGAATCTAATCTATAAATATATATATATATATATATATATATATATATATATATATATATATATATATATATATATATATATGTCGTACCTAGTAGCCAGAACGCACTTCTCAGCCTACTATGCAAGGCCCGATTTGCCAAATAAGTCAAGTTTTCCTGAATTAATATATTTTCTCGAATTTTTTTCTTATGAAATGATAAAACTACCCATTTCATTATGTATGAGGTCAATTGTTTTTTATTTGAGTTAAAATTAACGTAGATATATGACCGAACCTAACCAACCCTACCTAACCTAACCTAACCTATCTTTATAGGTTAGGTTAGGTTAGGTAGCTGAAAAAGGTAGGTTAGGTTAGGTTAGGTAGGTTAGGTAGTCGAAAAACAATTAATTCATGAAAACTTGGCTTATTAGGCAAATCGGGCCTTGCATAGTAGGCTGAAAAGTGAGTTCTGGCTACTAGGTACGACATATATATATATATATATATATATATATATATATATGTCGTACCTAGTAGCCAGAACTCACTTCTCAGCCTACTATTCAAGGCCTGATTTGCCTAATAAGCCAAGTTTTCCTGAATTAATATATTTACTATAATTTTTTTCTTATGAAATGATAAAGCAACCCTTTTCTCTATGTATGAGGTCAATTTTTTTTTTTGGAGTTAAAATTAACGTAGATATATGACCGAACCTAACCAACCCTACCTAACCTAACCTAACCTATATTTATAGGTAAGGTTAGGTTAGGTAGCCAAAAAAAGCTAGGTTAGGTTAGGTTAGGTAGGTTAGGTAGACGAAAAAACATTTATTCATGAAAACTTGGCTTATTAGGCAAATCGGGCCTTGAATAGTAGGCTGAGAAGTGAGTTCTGGCTATTAGGTACGACATATATATATATATATATATATATATATATATATATATATATATATATATATATATATATATATATATATATATATATATGTCGTGCCTAGTAGCCAGAACGCACTTCTCAGCCTACTATGCAAGGCCCAATTTGCCTAATAAGCCAAGTTTTTTCGAATTAATATATTTTCTCTATTTTTTTTCTAATGAAATCATAAAGCTACCCATTTCATTATGTATGAGGTCAATTTTTTTTATTGGAATTAAAATTAACGTAGATATATGACCGAACCTAACCAACCCTACCTAACCTACCCTAACCTATCTTTATAGGTAAGGTTGGGTTAGGTAGTTGAAAAAGATAGGTTAGGTTAGGTTAGGTAGGTTAGGTAGTCGAAAAACAATTAATTCATGAAAAATTGGCTTATTAGGCAAATCGGGCCTTGCATAGTAGGCTGAGAAGTGCGTTCTGGCTATTAGGTACGACATATATATATATATATATATATATATATATATATATATATATATATATATATATATATATATATATATATATGTCGTACCTAGTAGCCAGAACGCACTTCTCAGCCTACTATGCAAGGCCCAATTTGCCTATTAAGCCAAGTTTTCATGAATTAATTGTTTTTCGATTACCTAACCTACCTAACCTAACCTAACCTAACTTTTTCGGCTACCTAACCTAACCTAACCTATAAAGATAGGTTAGGTTAGGGTAGGTAGGGTTGGTTAGGTTCGGTCATATATCTACGTCAATTTTAACTCCAATAAAAAAAAATTGACCTCATACATAATGAAATGGGTAGCTTTATCATTTCATAAGAAAAAAAATTAGAAAAAATATATTAATTCATGAAAACTTGGCTTATTAGGCAAATCGGGCCTTGCATAGTAGGCTGAGAAGTGCGTTCAGGCTACTAGGTACGACATATATATATATATATATATATATATATATATATATATATATATATATATATATATATATATATATATATGTCGTACCTAGTAGCCAGAACTCACTTCTCAGCCTACTATGCAAGGCCCGATTTGCCTAGTAAGCCAAGTTTTCATGAATTAATGTTTTTTCGTCTACCTAACCTACCTAACCTAACCTAACCTAGCTTTTTCTGGCTACCTAACCTAACCTTACCTATATATATAGGTTAGGTTAGGTTAGGTAGGGTTGGTTAGGTTCGGTCATATATCTACGTTAATTTTAACTCCAATAAAAGAAAATTGACCTCATACATAGTGAAATGGGTAGCTTTATCATTTCATGAGAAAAAAATTATAGTAAATATATTAATTCAGGAAAACTTGGCTTATTAGGCAAATCGGGCCTTGAATAGTAGGCTGAGAAGTGAGTTCTGGCTACTAGATACGACATATATATATATATATATATATATATATATATATATATATATATATATATATATATATATATATGTCGTACCTAATAGCCAGAACGCACTTCCCAGCCTACTATTCAAGGCTCAATTTGCCTAATAAGCCAAGTTTTCATGAATTAATGTTTTTTCGTCTACCTAACCTACCTAACCTAACCTAACCTAGCTTTTTTTGGCTACCTAACCTAACCTTACCTATAAATATAGGTTAGGTTAGGTTAGGTAGGGTTGGTTAGGTTCGGTCATATATCTACGTTAATTTTAACTCCAATAAAAAGAAATTGACCTCATACATAGAGAAAAGGGTTGCTTTATCATTTCATAAGAAAAAAATTATAGTAAATATATTAATTCAGGAAAACTTGGCTTATTAGGCAAATCGGGCCTTGAATAGTAGGCTGAGAAGTGAGTTCTGGCTACTAGGTACGACATATATATATATATATATATATATATATATGTCGTACCTAATAGCCAGAACGCACTTCTCAGACTACTATTCAATGCCCGATTTGCCTAATAAGCCAAGTTTTCCTGAATTAATATATTTTCTCTAATTTTTTTCTTATGAAATGATAAAGCTACCCATTTCATTATGTATGAGGTCAATTTTTTTTATTGGAGTTAAAATTAACGTAGATATGTGACCAAACCTAACCAACCCTACCTAACCTAACCTAACCTATCTTTATAGGTTAGGTTAGGTTAGGTAGCCAAAAAAGTTAGGTTAGGTTAGGTTAGGTAGGTTAGGTAGTCGAAAAACAATTAATTCATGAAAACTTGGCTTATTATGCAAATCGGGCCTTGCATAGTAGGCTGAGAAGTGCGTTCTGGCTACTAGGTACGACATATATATATATATATATATATATATATATATATATATATATATATATATATATATGTCGTACCTAGTAGCCAGAACTCACTTCTCAGCCTACTATGCAAGGCCCGATTTGCCTAATAAGCCAAGTTTTCCTAAATTAATATATTTTCTCTAATTATTTTCTTATGAAATGATAAAGCTACCCATTTCATTATGTATGAGGTCAATTGTTTTTTATTTGAGTTAAAATTAACGTAGATATATGACCGAACCTAACCAACCCTACCTAACCTAACCTAACCTATCTTTATAGGTTAGGTTAGGTTAGGTAGCTGAAAAAGGTAGGTTAGGTTAGGTTAGGTAGGTTAGGTAGTCGAAAAACAATTAATTCATGAAAACTTGGCTTATTAGGCAAATCGGGCCTTGCATAGTAGGCTGAAAAGTGAGTTCTGGCTACTAGGTACGACATATATATATATATATATATATATATATATATATGTCGTACCTAGTAGCCAGAACGCACTTCTCAGCCTACTATGCAAGGCCCGATTTGCCTAATAAGCCAAGTTTTCATGAATTAATGTTTTTTCGTCTACCTAACCTACCTAACCTAACCTAACCTAGCTTTTTTTGGCTACCTAACCTAACCTTACCTATAAATATAGGTTAGGTTAGGTTAGGTAGGGTTGGTTAGGTTCGGTCATATATCTACGTTAATTTTAACTCCAATAAAAAAAAATTGACCTCATACATAGTGAAAAGGGTAGCTTTATCATTTCATAAGAAAAAAATTATAGTAAATATATTAATTCAGGAAAACTTGGCTTATTAGGCAAATCGGGCCTTGAATAGTAGGCTGAGAAGTGAGTTCTGGCTACTAGGTACGACATATATATATATATATATATATATATATGTCGTACCTAATAGCCAGAACGCACTTCTCAGCCTACTATTCAAGGCCCGATTTGCCTAATAAGCCAAGTTTTCATGAATTAATGTTTTTTCGTCTACCTAACCTACCTAACCTAACCTAACCTAGCTTTTTTTGGCTACCTAACCTAACCTTACCTATAAATATAGGTTAGGTTAGGTTAGGTAGGGTTGGTTAGGTTCGGTCATATATCTACGTTAATTTTAACTCCAATAAAAAAAAATTGACCTCATACATAGAGAAAAGGGTTGCTTTATCATTTCATAAGAAAAAAATTATAGTAAATATATTAATTCAGGAAAACTTGGCTTATTAGGCAAATCGGGCCTTGAATAGTAGGCTGAGAAGTGAGTTCTGGCTACTAGGTACGACATATATATATATATATATATATATATATATATATATATATATATATGTCGTACCTAGTAGCCAGAACGTACTTCTCAGCCTACTATGCAAGGCATGATTTGCCTAATAAACCAAGTTTTCATGAATTAATGTTTTACCTGGCTACTAGGTAACGACATATATATATATATATATATATATATATATATATATATATATATATATATATATATATATATATATATATATATATATATATATATATATATATATATATATATATATATATATATATATATATATATATATATGTGTGTGTGTGTGTACGATATCTTCAAAGATTTATATATATATAAAATTCTTGAATATTATTATTATTAGTATTTTTATAAAATGTTATTAATTTGTCTTGTATATTATTAATAATGAGTTATATAGCGGTACCACCGTTGGGGTAATTGAGGGACCCATAGCCTCGTAAAAGAGAATAAAAGGCATCAGAGAGGACATTGCATAATATCCATGAACACTTATTGAGGATTTTGTTCACCTACGACACTTCATTATTTTGTACAACATGATTAATTTATTTTATTATATTGTGTTACAGTTTACAGAATAATTTTTCTTGTATATTATTAATAATGTTTTCTCGTATAACATTAATCTTTTTTGTTCCGTAAATTAATAATATACTTGAAACCAAGCAAACAAAACCAATTACAAATCATGCATGAAAACAGTTTTTTTAATATGAAAATTAGATATATGGACTAACATAATAATTATATTTTTTTTTACAAAGAATGATCTCACTTTCCTCAAAATCAACATTACAAATACATCTCTCGAACCAAACCTGTCTTGAGGTAGTCTTGAGATGATTTCGGGGCTTACTACTGTCCCCGCGGCCCGGTCCTCGACCAGGCCTCCATCCCCAGGAAACAGCCCTTGACAGCTGACTAACACCCAGGTACCTATTTTACTGCTAGGTAACAGGGGCATAGGGTGAAAGAAACTCTGCCCATTGTTTCTCGCCGGCGCCTGGGATCGAATCCAGGACCACAGGATCACAAGTCCAGCGTGCTGTCCGCTCGGCCGACCGGCTCCTATAATTCAAATTTGTAAATAATGATATATAAGGGTCCCGGTAGTATAGTCAGGTTCGTTCTCGACTCACAATCGAGAAGTGCGGGTTCGATTCCGCACGGGACGGAACATGGTTGGGCGCGTTTTCTTTCTTCTAATGCAACTGTTCACCTAGCAGTAAATAGGTACCCAGGAGTTATTCAGCTTATTGTAGGGCTGCATCCTGGGGAGGGTTAGTAATTGGACCCGGCATTATCTCGATATAAGCCTAACATCTACTGTACATATACTGGCTGCCTGTCCCCCGACACAACGAATTATTATTATTATAATAAATATGATACTGGGTATATGCATATTAATTTATGTAAATCGAACCTGATGTTCGATTTACATAAATAAAATAATTCCATGACATTAATTGTTTTACTTATTCGTGGTGGCTGAGTGTGCAGGGGACGAACTCAGTATGACGATGTCACACGTTCGAGTCCGGATAGTTCGTTTCTATACAATTTTGTTTCCCGATATTGTGTGAATTCATTGATGACTCGGAGAATACAGCACCTAAGGAGACCCCCGTGTGTTTCCTGCAACCAGTGATCCCTGCAATTGAGCAAAACCTGGATAAATGTTGAGATAGAACAAATCCACGAGAGCTGTGACGAGGGTTCGAACCTCGTGGATTTGTTCATTTGATGCATTACGCTATTGTGATTTCTGTGTGTGCTGAGATAGGTTAAATAGTGGTCAACATCGTCAGCGCACAACTATAGCTCATAGCTCATCACCTCGCCTCAAAGCATCTCATCGAAGGTCAGGGCATAGGTCATCACCTCGCCTCAAAGCATCTCATCGAAGGTCAGGGCATAGGTCATCACCTCGCCTCAAAGCATCTCATCTAAGGTCAGGGCATAGTTCATCACCTCGCCTCAAAGCATCTCATCTAAGGTCAGGGCATAGGTCATCACCTTGCCTCAAAGCATCTCATCTAAGGTCAGGGCATAGGTCATCACCTTGCCCCTAAGGCCTCCGGGGTGGGGGGGGGGAACGATTCCCTTGTTAGGGTAGAGACGCTTGGGCCCGTTCCCCTTTTACCCGATTTCTCTGTTCGCCAAACAGTAAATAGATATAAAAGGATTGGTCTTCTGATGTGGGTTGTATCCTGGGAATGGTCAGTTGTTGGTCCTAGAGGGACCTTACACCTGACCCAGCGGTACACAGGACTTAACACCTGACCTGTTCACCTAGCAGTAAATATGTACCCTGGAGTTAGGCAACTGTTGTGGGCGGGAAACTATATGGGTATATTCCACCTGTTGGCTCTGCATTGTTTCCTATATGCAAACATATAAATATATTACTATATAGATCTAAATAAACATATTTTCTCCAAAACGTTCATCCACATGAACCGGCCTCAACCTCTTCGACTGGCCGGTGGAGCGACGACCTCCCTTCTTTTAGGGTCGGTGTTCGATCCCCGATGATCTAAGTGGTTGGGCACCGTTCCTTACCTCAATCCTACACTATCCCAACTCCTATCCTGGCCTCACATCCCTTCCATGTGCACAGTAGTCAATCTTCCTCTGCGCTTTCCCCATATCATAACCTAATTTTTGTAACTTTTAACTTTAATCGAAACAATAAGGTGTAAGTATTGTTAATTCTGGTCAAAATACAGCTCCTGGGCCCCCAGGCAGTTGTTAATGTCCAGACAACTGTATACTAAAGTGTCTGAATGACATTTGTCGTGTGTTGTATCGTTTTGGATAATACAAAATTTGCTGTTTACCTCTCATGGTAATGTTCTTGACATTTGTATACCTGACGGTCCTTAATGGGCTTTGGACTACATTTCGTGCAAAATCTTATACTACTTATTAACCGTGATGAACAACGTTGGTATAATACTTACCATAAAGAACAACGTTGGTACAACACCACGAAGATCAATATTGGTATAACGTTTCGGGTGAATAATAACATTGGAAATAACAGCATGAAGAACATCGTGACATCAACCTTCACCATGATGAACAAAGCTGGCATAACACCACCTCACATTAAAAAGAGAGCTACGATACAACACCACAGCAGTAAGCAATAGATTAGATACAACGCCAACTCATCATAAATACCGCTGATAAAAATAAACTTAAAAACGATTGAAAAACAAAAATCCAAGTGAGAGGCATCAATCAGTACCCTCAAAGGTCAAGACGTAGCTCATCACCTTGCCCCAAAGCATCTAATCATAGGTCAGGGCATAGGTCATCACCTCGCCCCAAAGGATCTCTTCAAAGGTCAGGGCATAGCTTATCACCTTGCCTCTAAGCATTCATTATGACAGTTACCCAAGCGTCCCTTGAAGCTAACTGCTCGTTATTATCCCTTGTTTCGTCAAATATTTGCCTCACAACGTTAAACATTTCATTAAGGTAATTGCCATTACCATCTACTCTGAGATTATTCCCAGAGAAACGAGGAGTGAAATCATTTTAACATTAGCATACGATATGACAAAAATTTATTTTTTTATAATAAAAATTAAAAACCCAAAAATTATGAGAAATTATGAAAGAACTTCAAATTTGTATGTTTTCCACACACACGAATACAAATAAAAAAGTATACACCATCCCACATCGAAATAATTGGGTACCGTACCTTCCCTCCGTCCTCATATCCCAGCTTTTCCCTGCCCTCGTATCCAAGCTCTTAGCCTGTCCTCAAGTTCACGTTCATGTATGTTTATTGAGACAAGAAAATACATCTCAAAGGGATAAAGTAGCTTAGGCTATTTCTACCCACCGGCTAAGCCTGTCCTCATACGTGTCCGCTTAAGAAACCTGTACATCTTTCCGTAATCAAATCGCCTTAATATGCATTTATATATTAGTTTACGAACTTCGAAACCTCTGAACCCAATGTTATTATTGTTATTGACAACGACAAAAGGCAAGCTCAAACACTGTTTAATAAATACAAATTAGGCCACCATGATTGACGAGAGATGTACAGGCTTCGTAAATGGATACTTAAGTGGATGATGAATAATAGGCCGTAAGCTTACAGCAGCTTGTGTAGTGTAATGACACTGACGCTGTTCTTGCACTGGTAGTCAATATAAAGCCTTTCGTTTATCGATTTAATTATTTTAGCGCATTTATGAACTCTAAGGTCAAGTTTGAAATACCTGTACAGCTACCTTTTCTAGAAACCTTAGAGAGAGAAATATGTGGTAAATGCCGTCCATTCTAATGTATTAAGGTCACCGATGCTAATGGGTTAAAATCGACCATGCTAATGGAATAAGGTCGCCCCATGCTAAGTGGTTGAGGTCGTTCGTATTATTTAATCAAATCTGCCTTTGCTAGTTAATAAAGGCCGCCCTTGCTAAATGTAAACAGGAAGCCCATTTTTGTCCTGACATTAATAATCACCTACTCCTTAAAACTTCCCACTCTTTACGATCATAAAATAACACCTAATTTCCAGCTAAATAATTATATGATAAGAGTGTGTTATAGATAAGAGAAGTTATACCTCTTAGAATAAAAATACTGTTACATATTTTGTTTGTCTCGTCTTGCATACTAATTAAAAAAAATCAAGGTAAAATTAGATGACGCTCCATGACTTTACTCAATTTTTATTTAAAGTGTGTGAATATCCCAGCAATGCACCTGCCTGACATCAGGGATCGAAACCAGACCTGCACATTACAGCCAGTCATTCAAGAATTATATATAGCTCTCATCATTCTTGGCTGACTATTGGTCGAACGTGCAAAAATATTGTACTGCGACCCCCTCCCTCCCTCCCTCTCACAGGAAAAAAAGGGGAGTTGTACTATTACTTTTGTAGAGGAACGACAAAGAGGACAACAACTAAACCTTGACTTTCCTAGGCTTACGTGGCGTAAATTTGACTTAGGAATATTTACGACAGGTTATATTAGGTTATGTAGCTTCTGATCCAGTTTTTCTAATTGCACAAAGCGTTAATGTCTACATGTAATTGTAAATGCTTTCAATGTAAAAAATGAGAACAGTAACATTTTTCTTAATTCCACCACAAGTTGCCATTAGAACTGTAGCTCTTGGAGAAGAGGTACAGCATACGTAGCCCATGAAGGCGGAGCATCGCCCTTTATTCGGTGTTAAAGATATCTTACAAGATCTTGAAGAAGCTGCAGCTAACTTAAATATCACTGTAAGCAAAAATAATTACATAATAATTCTAGATTAACTTATTCTAAGAATTTTTTTGTATTCTCTACAAACATTGTACAACAAATGTTGCTATAAATATTAACCAATTAGCAATTACAAATTCAGTATTCCCAAATATTTGTATTAGTTCAACAGAGATAATGAGATCAATGAGGGATTGTCATC
This sequence comes from Procambarus clarkii, assembly GCF_040958095.1. Lineage (NCBI taxonomy): Eukaryota > Metazoa > Arthropoda > Malacostraca > Decapoda > Cambaridae > Procambarus > Procambarus clarkii. Next base: position 29,093,351 of record NC_091171.1, on the reverse strand, counting down.
AGACACAAGGCTCTCATAAAATGTACAGCTGCCACTGGCACTCCCTGCATCAGCAAACCCTCATTGGAAATTCAAATGAGGTGTTTTCATGCAGATTCAAAATTCCGCTTATTTTTTCAGATTTTGTATTTTTTTATTTCTCCCAAGCTGAGGCAGCATTATTTTTTTCATTTTTGTTAACTTCGTAATATTATGCTTAGCCAGAGGACAGGTCACAATGACGGGTGAAGGACTCAACCTACATATATGGAAATGCGAGTGACGACGTTTCAGTCTCACGGGCTCCTGATTAGCTTATCAATTGACGTTTCGAACCGTGCTGGACCCTAATCAACCAATAGCATGGAAGTTGATAGAAGGAAATAGAGGACATCTGTAGGTTCAAGGAAAAAATGAAATGTCATTATATTATCTATTCTCTATGTCTGCTTCCTAGAGGATGGAAAATAGAATATTGAAAGATTTACGATTTACACCCACACAAAACTACTCCCAAGACTTAAAGTTTACACCCACACAAAACTACCCCCAAGATTTTCAGTTTACACCCACACAAAACAAGTCACAAGACTTACAGTTTACACCCACACAAAACATGTCCCAAGACTTACAGTTTACACCCACACAAAACATGTCCCAAGACTTACAGTTTACACCCACACAAAACAAGTCACAAGACTTACAGTTTACACCCACACAAAACTACCCCCCAAGATTTACAGTTTACACACACACAGAACAAGCCCCAAGACTTACAGTTTACACCTACATAAAACAAGCCCCAACACTTACAATTTACACCCACACAAAACAAGTCCCAACACTTACAATTTACACCCACACAAAACAAGTCACAAGACTTACACTTTACACCCCATAAGCACGACTCCCTAATTAACAATGCTAACTCAGGCCAGCCCCATTACCTTACATATTTATATTATGAATGGTGAATAACAGGGAATGATAATACAGAGTATACTTGCACTCTATGAGCTCTAGCGACTCTATATTACCATCTCCATAGTACAATATCAACCCGTTCCCATTACTTGCCTCTACGTAAAAAACATAACTGTTTTGCCAAATAATTCTATGCACCTATTTAACCCTCCTAACCTGTCGTTGCAGATGCATCGAGAACGTCAATATTAGAGTAGTTTAAAATAATTTTGTACTGATGTGTCGCATTTATTGAAAGGAAACGTACTCAGCATACTCGGGGACCGAACCCTGGTCCCTCGCTTGTGAGTCGAGGGTGTAGATCTCAGTGCTACAGTGCCAATACCATTCTACTATACAACTAATTTAACAAGTTACACTACAGCTACCATTATTTTTCACTACTACTATTACTACTACTTCTACTGCTACTACCACTGGGACACTTATGTTCACCTGTGTTACCTTCCACTTACAAAAAAACGTTTGGTTTCAGATTCAATTGGTTTCTGTTGGGCAATTTATTTAGCAAATTTTTTGTCATTTAATGTAATGGGGTCTGAAATTGGCCGAGGGAGGAGCTACACCTATTACACCTTTGGATCCAGGATAGGAGTGGGGGATGGGGGGGGGGGCCACAATATTAATATGCAGGGAGAGTCCCGGGAGTCCCGGGATGGGGTCCCTGGCAGGTCAGGTCGGGCTCAGGTGGTTGACGGCGCCTGCTGGTTCACCTGTCAAGAGGCTCCTCGGTCGCCGCGGCCGCCAGAACCGACTCATTCTGGAGTCCCAGTAGCGCTGCCGAGTTAGAACTCCAACTAGATTTCAATAACAATAATGTTTCACTGACGCGCGCGGGCGTCCACACGCACACACGCACACACACACACACACACACACACACACACACAAACACACACACACACACACACACACACACACACACACACACACACACACACACACACACACACACACACACACACACACACACACACACACACACACACACACACACACACACACACACACACACACTGCGGCATATGCGAGGCTGGCTAACATCAGAACGGCGTTCAGGAACCTGTGTAAGGAATCATTCAGAATCTTGTACACCACATATGTAAGACCAATCCTGGAGTATGCGGCCCCAGCATGGAGCCCGTACCTTGTCAAGCACAAGACGAAGCTGGAGAAAGTCCAAAGGTATGCTACTAGACTAGTCCCAGAACTAAGAGGCATGAGTTATGAGGAAAGGCTGCGGGAAATGCACCTTACGACACTGGAAGACAGAAGAGTAAGGGGGGACATGATCACAACCTACAAAATCCTCAGGGGAATCGACCGGGTAAACAAGGATGAACTATTCAACACTGGTGGGACGCGAACAAGGGGACACAGGTGGAAGCTGAGTACCCAAATGAGCCCCAGAGACGTTAGAAAGAACTTTTTCAGTGTCAGAGTAGTTAGTAAATGGAATGCATTAGGAAGTGATGTGGTGGAGGCTGACTCCAGACACAGTTTCAAATGTAGATATGATAGAGCCCAATAGGCTCAGGAATCTGTACACCAGTTGATTGACGGTTGAGAGGCGGGACCAAAGAGCCAGAGCTCAACTCCCGCAAGCACAATTAGGTGAGTACAATTAGGTGAGTACACACACACACACACACCTATACACACGAAAACACACACTGCCACCTGAAAGTAAGAGATAAATTGTTCAGGCTAGGCAAGAGGAAAATACAAGAAGGAAAGAATTCAGCAGATAAAGGTTGTATTCACAAACGAGGCCACAAACGAACCAATCTTTGTCATAAAGAACAACATCTGCATGTAATGGAGAACGGTTTTTTTTCACAGGGGACATGGCTACGTGTTGAAGATTCCGGGGGTTAATGTCCTCGCGGCCCAGTCTCTTGCCAGGACATGACGAGGAAAGAGAGAGAGAGGGCAGTAGAAACAAGGAAGAGGAAGAAGGAGAGGGAAGGGAATGATTGAACCTGAGGCCTCAGCTCAGTAACTTCAGAAAGAAGAAAGAACCCATCTATCAGCAGGCCAGCATCACAGCATCCCCAGAGAGATGTGGGAAAGATTACTAGACTATCCTCCATCCCATCCTCTCTACAATCTTCTTCCCCTAATCACCTCCCCGCCTTCCATCCCATCCCATCCCTTCCCTGTTCCCTCATCCGAGATCCTCCTTGCCCCTCATCCAAGGTTCATCCTGCCCTCCGTCCCACAGTTCCATGGCCACAACACCCCACAAAGATGTAGTTCTGGGCATGAACTAAACCTTCACTCCCCACCCCAACAACTTCAGAGCCCCCTACCCTGTGCTTAACTTCTCTCCAACCAACAGCAACTTCCTCCCCGTGCAGAAGCCTTACAGAGTAACCGCTGTCACCAGTGGACCTGACACCAAGGGTAAGTGAAAGTGGACAGAAGAAAGTTAGATTGAAAGTAATGTACTCGAAAATAGATGTGGTGACAAATAAAGCAGGTGAACTTGGGGGGACAATAGCACAAGGAGAGAAATTGTCAGGTGCCGTATCAAATACAGTGTTTCACCGGGACTACAATGTAACGAGGAAATACAGGGAAGGAAGGAGAGGAGGAGGAGGAGGTGGTGAAGGGGCTTCACTGATAAGAGTGACTGGAGTTTCGAGGAGTTGGATATTCAAGGCTGCAAAGTATTCAAAGACTACATAACAGGCCCCATGACAATGGGAGGACGATGGTAGAAGTAGTAGTGATATACAACCCTACAATAAATGACTGAACACACGCATATAGAAACGCGATGGGAATTATTATTATAATAGAAAAGGTAGCTTCTGTTGCCTGTAGGAACCTATCCCGACTGCTAATCATGAGAGACTCCAACCATCAAAAGACAGACTGGGAGAGCACAGAATCACATGGGGGCACAGAAACATGGATAGTGAAACTAATCTCTTGAAAGTGGCAAATAAGAAAGTGGATTTTGCGTTCAGGTCAAGAGGACCAAATTACTCAAGGAAGAGAAAACAACAAGGAAGGAACAGAAATAAATGTCTGGCATACCAAAAAAAAAACTTACAAGGAGATAAGACAATTATTAATTAAAATGCCATTGTTGATAGAACTCAGAAAAAAATGCTACACAGTATTTATTTATTTATTTATTTATTTATTTATTTATTTATTTATTTATTTATTTATTTATTTATTTATTTATTTATTTAAAGACAAGAAGGTACATTGGGTTTGTGAGAATACATAGCATAGTACAGTAATTGCACTCTTGTAAAGCCACTAGTACGCGCAGCGTTTCGGGCAGGTCAGAAAGTATTTAATAAGTACAAAGTACTCATTAAGTACATTAAGTACTAGTACCTAATGAAAGATACCACCCAGAAGTGTCAGGAAGTAGTTGAAAAGTTTGTCCCTGTCCAAAAGAAAAAAATAAATGCGAAGGGATGTAATGTGGCAAATGAAATAAATAGAAAGGTATGAGAAAAGTACAAGAATAAGAGAGGACGAGAATAGCCCTTCCCAGCCCACCGTGAGCCACACAAACGGTCCCAGACCGTTGGCAGTTGCCGAGTTCCAACTCTTGACGAGCTGACGAATTTCACCTCACAGAGGCTCACTAGGTATTACTCCGTTCATCGTCACTATATATGTCCTCAGAACTCAACTTTGGCTTGACTCAGCATGCAACTGGCGAATTTCTGAACAATACGGGAGCTCAGCCTGGTGCGTGCGTCCTCTCCGGCGTTTAGGGTAACAGTGGAACTCCTCACTGCTCTTTCTCCTCGGTCACGTTACTTCGGGTTGTCTGTTGATTAGTCAACGCGTAAAGTGTGCAGCCACTCATCAGTTCCTACACCTTGGTGTCTTGAGTTCTGCCTTCACAAGGCGCGAAAATGCACTCGACATTACGACGTTTACTTTCGTCATAGTTCAAAATTACCCCTTTCTATGGGGTTGATTACCACTTAGAATATTTGAAAACTTAAATATCCTGAAAACCGTGCAACTCACAGACTTCCAACTTACACGGTAATGAACTCTGGGCCGTCGTGTTTGTATATATAGGTGGGAGAATGACTCTTGTCGTCAGGAAGTGGCATGGAACAAGCCGGCACCGTATCATACGTGGGAACACACACACACACACACACACACACACACACACACACACACACACACACACACACACACACACACACACACACACACACACACACACACACACACATACACACATACACACACACACACACACACACACACACACACACACACACACACACACACACACACACACACACACACACACACACACACACACACACACACACACAAACACACACACACACACACACACACACACACACACACACACACACACACACACACACACACACACACACACACACACACACACACATAATCACCACACATGATCACTACATACAAGATTCTCAAAGGAATTGATAGGTTAGATAAGGACATGCTATGTAACACAAGGGGCACACGCACTAGGGGACACAGGTGGAAATTGAGTGCCCAAGTGAGCCACAGAGATATTAGTAAGAACTTTTTCAGAGTCAGAGTAGTTAACAAATGGAATGCACTAGGAAGTGATATGGTGGAGGCTGACTCCATACAGTTTCAAATGTAGATATGATAAAGCCCAGTAGGTTCAGGAACCTATATATCAGTTGATTAAAAGTTGAGAGGCGGGACCAAAGAACCAGAGCTCAACCCTCGCAAGCACAAATAGGGGAATACAAATAGGTGTGTTCTTATGCGCATCTTTCCTTAAAAACTTACATTAGGGTCAAGTGCTCAATCACATATTACGATTTTCTCAAATATTCAACGTTTCTTCACTGTTTTGAGGACGCTGAGTGAGTGTCGTTTGGAATATTGCAGACACAGATTTTCATCAGTCACGATAAACATTGTCAAAACGAATTAAGTAGAATAAATAGTATCATAAAAGACCAGGAATCTAATATTGGTTTGCCACTTACATGACAGTAGGGGGGTTATCCATGTGATAGGTGAAGTGCAAAGATATTAGATTCAAGCAAATAGTCTATTGATTGAAATTTAGTTTAGTTAATTCCAATTAGAAATAATGATAATAGTTACATGCAAACCCTTATTTGTACCAAATTTATCCATTCTCAGTTCCATCGATTGCTTCACAGGTTAATGAAATTATATTTATTGACCATAATCGTGGTCAAAGTTGTTTCTCAGCCGAGATCAGTGAGGTCTAAATGTTTGTGTATCTTGTTTTCTTTCATTTTCATTGATGTTTTTAATTTATTTTTAATACATTGTTATGTAGCTTCACCAACACCACTATGTGTGTCCTTAAGAAAGAATGATCTCAGAGACGCCCAACTGACATCCCAACTAGGAGCACCAGCGAGTACGGTGGTGTTTAGGAAATCCACGTCAAAGTCATTGTCATTGTCATTGCAGATGGTAGAGGTATAGGCTGTCACCTTTGATGTTTTGGGTTCGAGGCTCCGGTTGGACCAAGTGAATGAAATTGTAATTACCCACATTATTTAACCTAGACCTTACCCGACCAGCCTATGTCCGTTCCATACTCCTAACTATTCCCCTTGCAAATCTGAGTGAAGTAAGCCCCAACAGACAGACTGTCTTTCTCATAGGTATAATTGAGTCAATTATATACAATTAAATATTAAACACTAAACATATCTGAAATATAATTTATTCAAATGTTCCTTCCCGTATCATCTTCCACCCTCGCATAAATTATCAGAGAAAGACAGCGAACCTTGCGTGTCCCGCCGCGAGGGACTCCACAACTGGGTATGATCACCAGTTGGATTTCCTTAATGATGTTGTATTAGGTTCCAAGAGCAATTACACAACGGGATAACTTTTGCAATATCCTGAGAAATGATATTTCCGATAACGAGCAATTTTTTCGGAGCGCTTCTCTGGAAACTCTTGGTATCATTTAGGGTAACTTTATGTATTGCTTTTACAAGAGTTGCTATGGGATAATGTGCATTAACCTGGGAGAGGAGAGAGAGAGAGAGAGAGAGAGAGAGAGAGAGAGAGAGAGAGAGAGAGAGAGAGAGAGAGAGAGAGAGAGAGAGAGAGGGAGAGAGAGAGAGAGAGAGAGAGAGAGAGAGAGAGAGAGAGAGAGAGAGAGAGAGAGAGAGAGAGAGAGAGATAGAGAGAGAGAGAGAGTTTCCATCTCTGAGAGATTCTAATATATATATATATATATATATATATATATATATATATATATATATATATATATATATATATATATATATATATATATATATATATATATATATATATATATATATATATATATATATATATATATTAGTATATTTTGGTAGCAGTCTTTCCTGTAGACATATATTATTAAATATGACCGAAATTTTTTTTTATGATTTTCGGTCATATTTAATAATATATATATATATATATATATATATATATATATATATATATATATATAATATATATATATATATATATATATATATATATATATATATATATATATATATATATATATATATATATATATATATATATATATATATATATATATGTCGTACCTAATAGCCAGAACGCACTTCTCAGCCTACTATTCAGGGCCCGATTTGCCTAATAAGCCAAGTTTTCATGAATTAATGTTTTTTCGTCTACCTAACCTACCTAACCTAACCTAACCTAGCTTTTTTTGGCTACCTAACCTAACCTTACCTATAAATATAGGTTAGGTTAGGTTAGGTAGGGTTGGTTAGGTTCGGTCATATATCTACGTTAATTTTAACTCCAATAAAAAAAATTGACCTCATACATAGAGAAAAGGGTTGCTTTATCATTTCATAAGAAAAAAATTATAGTAAATATATTAATTCAGGAAAACTTGGCTTATTAGGCAAATCGGGCCATGAATAGTAGGCTGAGAAGTGAGTTCTGGCTACTAGGTACGACATATATATATATATATATATATATATATATATATATGTCGTACCTAATAGCCAGAACGCACTTCTCAGCCTACTATTCATGGCCCGATTTGCCTAATAAGCCAAGTTTTCATGAATTAATGTTTTTTCGTCTACCTAACCTACCTAACCTAACCTAACCTAGCTTTTTTTGGCTACCTAACCTAACCTTACCGATAAATATAGGTTAGGTTAGGTTAGGTAGGGTTGGTTAGGTTCGGTCATATATCTACGTTAATTTTAACTCCAATAAAAAAAAATGACCTCATACATAGAGAAAAGGGTTGCTTTATCATTTCATAAGAAAAAAAATATAGTAAATATATTAATTCAGGAAAACTTGGCTTATTAGGCAAATCGGGCCTTGAATAGTAGGCTGAGAAGTGAGTTCTGGCTACTAGGTACGACATATATATATATATATATATATATATATATATATATATATGTCGTACCTAGTAGCCAGAATGCACTTCTCAGCCTACTATGCAAGGCCCGATTTGCCTAATAAGCCAAGTTTTCATGAATTAATATATTTTCTTTAATTTTTTCATATGAAATGATAAAGCTACCCATTTCAATATGTATGAGGTCAATTTTTTTTAATTGGAGTTAAAATTAACGTAGATATATGACCGAACCTAACCAACCCTACCTTACCTAACCTAACCTATCTTTATAGGTTAGGTTAGGTCAGGTAGCCGAAAAAGTTAGGTTAGGTTAGGTTAGGTAGGTTAGGTAGTCGAAAAACAATTAATACATGAAAACTTGGCTTATTAGGCAAATCGGGCCTTGAATAGTAAGCTGAGAAGTGAGTTCTGGCTACTAGGTACGACATATATATATATATATATATATATATATATATATATATATATATATATATATATATATATATATATATATATATATATATGTTGAACCTAGTAGCCAGAACGTCGTACTCGGCCTACTATGCAAGGACCGATTTGCCTAATAAGCCAAGTTTTCCTGAATTAATATATTTTCTCAAATTTTTTCTTATGAAATGATAAAGCTACCCATTTCTTTATGTATGAGGTAAATTTTTTATGTATGAGGTTCGCATTTGTGTTCCTCACGTGTGCCCCAAAGAATGAGGTGATTTGGTAAAATGCTATGCCCAAGATTACTATCCGAGTGCCGGCGGTGGGGTGGTTCAAATAGCCTCGGCTATCACCTCATTTTGTCCGGTCGTGATGGTCAAGTGGATTAAGGCGTCTTGTACATACCAGTTGCGTTGCTCCTGGGAGTATGGGTTCGAGTCACTTCTGGGGTGTGAGTTTTCAGTTGCATATTGTCCTGGGGACCATTCAGGCTTGTTCGCATTTGTGTTCCTCACGTGTGCCCCAAAGAATGAGGTGATTTGGTAAAATGCTATGCCCAAGATTACTATCCGAGTGCCGGCGGTGGGGTGGTTCAAATAGCCTCGGCTATCACCTCATTTTGTCCGGTCGTGATGGTCAAGTGGATTAAGGCGTCTTGTACATACCAGTTGCGTTGCTCCTGGGAGTATGGGTTCGAGTCACTTCTGGGGTGTGAGTTTTCAGTTGCATATTGTCCTGGGGACCATTCAGGCTTGTTCGCATTTGTGTTCCTCACGTGTGCCCCAAAGAATGAGGCGATTTGGTAAAATGCTATGCCCAAGATTACTATCCGAGTGCCGGCGGTGGGGTGGTTCAAATAGCCTCGGCTATCACCTCATTTTGTCCGGTCGTGATGGTCAAGTGGATTAAGGCGTCTTGTACATACCAGTTGCGTTGCTCCTGGGAGTATGGGTTCGAGTCACTTCTGGGGTGTGAGTTTTCAGTTGCATATTGTCCTGGGGACCATTCAGGCTTGTTCGCATTTGTGTTCCTCACGTGTGCCCCAAAGAATGAGGTGATTTGTTAAAATGCTATGCCCAAGATTACTATCCGAGTGCCGGCGGTGGGGTGGTACAAATAGCCTCGGCTATCACCTCATTTTGTCCGGTCGTGATGGTCAAGTGGATTAAGGCGTCTTGTACATACCAGTTGCGTTGCTCCTGGGAGTATGGGTTCGAGTCACTTCTGGGGTGTGAGTTTTCAGTTATATATATATATATATATATATATATATATATATATATATATATATATATATATATATATATATATATATATATATATATATATATATATATATATATATATATATATATATATATATATATATATATATATATATATATATATATATATGTCGTACCTAGTAGCCAGAACGCACTTCTCAGCCTACTATGCAAGGCCCGATTTGCCTAATAAGCCAAGTTTTCATGAATTAATTGTTTTTCGAGTACCTAACCTACCTAACCTAACCTAACCTAACTTTTCCGGCTACCTAACCTAACCTAACCTATAAAGATAGGTTAGGTTAGGTTATGTAGGGTTGGTTAGGTTCGGTCATATATCAACGTTAATTTTAACTCCAATAAAAATGAATTGACCTCGTACATAATAAAATGTGTAGTTTTATCATTTCATAAGAGAAAAAATTGAGAAAATATATTAATTCAGGAAAACTTGGCTTATTAGGCAAGTCGGGCCTTGCATAGTAGGCTGAGAAGTGCGTTCTGGCTATTAGGTACGACATATATATATATATATATATATATATATATATATATATATATATATATATATATATATATATATATATATATATATATATATATATATATATATGTCGTACCTAGTAGCCAGAACTCACTTCTCAGCCTACTATGCAAGGCCCGATTTGCCTAATAAGCCTAGTTTTCGTGAATTAATGTTTTTTCGACTACCTAACCTACCTAACCTAACCTAACCTAACGTTTTCAGCTACCTAACCTAACCTAACCTATAAAGATAGGTTAGGTTAGGTTAGGTAGGGTTGGTTAGGTTCGGTCATATATCTACGTTAATTTTAACTCCAATAAAAAAAAATGACCTCATACATAATGAAATGGGTAGCTTTATCATTTCATAAGAAAAAAATTAGAGAATATATATTAATTCAGAAAAACTTGGCTTATTAGGCAAATCGGGCCTTGCATAGTAGGCTGAGAAGTGAGTTCTGGCTATTAGGTACGACATATATATATATATATATATATATATATATATATATATATATATATATATATATATATATATATATGTATGTATAGGGTACCACCACTGGTTTAGTTAAAGGGACCCACATCCTCGAAGAAGAATATATATATATATATATATATATATATATATATATATATATATATTATGTACACGATGAAAATATTATTTTTAATGTGAAATATTCAATTACGTTTTGGCTTACAAGTATCGACACTATTACAATGAAACTTGACAACCCAGATAATATTTCCTTTTTTATGCGCGTGAATTGATAATTGAACTGAAATAAGAGGACAAAATTTAGACCTTTGATGAGCGCTGATATATGAGGATTTTTAAGCGAGTCTATATCAGGCGAAAATTTATTGTAATGCATCTTAATTCCTAACGGAGAGATCAACAGCAAGCACCGACTGATGGGGAAGGGAACTATGAGAGGAACTAAGAAACTGAAGCAAATCATTATTTTCTACCAGCATAATCAAGAAGTACGCCTTCAAGAGAATATGTTAATAATTACTCAAGGTCTAGGGATGCAGGTTCGAACTTTATTATTTTCTCAATTGTGTTCTGTCATAAAGTCAAATAAATTAAAATATCTTTAAATTTAGATAGAATGAAACGAGACGACGTAAGTTGTAGTTGAAACCGTAAATAAGTTGAAGAAATAAGGAAATACGTGTGCATATATACACATGGGGGTGACTATGCGCAATTACACTAAAAGAAAAAGTTGTGGAAGCAATCTACATCCATAACCTTAAGGCCAGAGTCGACAAAGATTTCGATCGTCAGAACAGTTCACATATTACGCAACAGGTACAACAAGACTAGTACACAAGAGGCACACAACACTGAACCTCACTCTCCAGCAGACACTGATAAGTATTAAGTGTAAACTATAACACCAGCGATGCAGAATAACTATAACCTCTTGTGAATACCGAGGACCATGAGGAGTCCAGTGAGTCCAGTTAACCCGGATTCTAAGGAGACCAATGGACACCGAATTAAGAGAGTATAAAAGGCATATACCGAAATGAGTCGAGTGCAGCTGGACTCTAAATAGTAGAGGTAATTTATCAGGAGAAAGCACTAAGACACTATTAATATATAAATGGTAGAGTTCAGCGTTGCTAGCTAGAGTCCAGCTTCACGCTACTCACTAGAGTTCCGTTTTACTCGAGCAAGTAAAGCTGAACTCCAGCAAGCAGAGTGAAGCAAATAGAGCATTGATTCCCAATCAAGGTTCCGCGGATAGCACTGAAGTTCTGCGAGGTTGTGTCCGGAATTCCGAGAGAATTAGCAAAAGCTTGCAACAAGAAAAGTAAAACTGTCCATCTTTTTTGGTAATTGAGTAGAAAAAAATTAATTATTAACATTTTAACGTGACCGACTTATAAAACAATGAAGCATTCTGAAAGTTTGACTTGATTAGACATCCGCATCATAGTTATTACGACAGCAGCGGACGTTGTTCTTAGGAGCAGAAGTCTGGCCGTGCCGAGCAATTTTTGGTAGTGGTGTGGAATTCACTTTGTTAGTCATGACCGTTGCCAGGCGCTCCCGCCTATATTGCGCAAAACTGCTCGTTTGATTTCTGTCAAAACGGTTAAAATGTTCAAGTGAACGTTACAGTACACAAGTGCAATATTAATTTACCATTTATTCAGTAATGACAATGTTTTCTCACAGACATAGGACAAAAATCCACACTTGTGAATTTGTGAAAGTTATGTAAAGAATTTACACCAAGTCTTTCTCATTCTCTTGAGTGCCTTGTCAAGGTCTAACAATGTGATTAGGACGAGATTTACATCTCAACTTCTAATCATGGTGTAAATTCTTTACGTAAATTTCACAAATACACAGGTGTGGGTTTTTATCCTATACCATTTATTGTTAAGTAAATGTTGCTTTTCACTATCAGATTAATTATTTTATAGCATGCCCCTCAAGGCTGTGTACCTCGGCGGCCAACAACTTCCCCCCTACCTAGTCCTTATGTTAATTTGTAAACAAACACACGTGAATAGCATGGTTAGCATAGGAACCCGAAAATTAGGTCAACATTATTCTTAATCTTCCCTTATTATTATTATTCAATGATTTTTTTTGTATTAATAATTATTTCGTACTTTAAAATCTAAGAGTGTTGTTTAATATTATTTACATATTTACTAGTAGAATATAAAAGCTAGATTGTTTCCATCTGTAGCTTTGACAAGGAGCTATATAGAGACTTCAACGAAGTTTGTCCATATTTGTGGACAATAAGGAAATATGTTAAGATAACTTGCGTGTCTGAAGAAGGTGCAGGAAATAATGTTGAATACGCGATTAGAAAGAATACTGAATAAGCCAATTTCAAGTTTCGAAGGAAAGAAAATTACAAATACGAAGAAATATCGTCTTTTTACTGAAAGTTATTTAGTAATGGGGTTTACTGGGACTGGAAATGATCACTATCCGACTCCACTGTACATTGTTTGCATGACAAAGCATACGGATATAGAGAGTAAACATAGACTACGATCACTGAATAAAGTTGCTTGTGTCCGTAAAAACAAGTATAAGCTTCATGTTAAATTAAGAGAACATTTGAATGAATTCTATTATTCTATTGGAACTTTGGTATTATACCAATAATACTATTGGTATTATTTTCAATTGTAAATGTATTATACAACAGTAAAATTTAACTTCTTTATCGATAACAGATTTATAAAAATAAATATAACAAAATAAAATCATAATATATATATATACACTATGTGTAGCCAGCAAGCCACATTTAAAATGAAAATGTTTGTCATTTTTAAAATAAACATAAATTACCTAGATAAAAATAGGCAATAAATACCCCTTGTAATATTTTATTTAAAAGTATGAGTTAATTATTATTTATTAACACTGTTGCTTTACACGTATATTTTGTAATTTACCCCACTGTCAACCCTCATGTTTGTCAGCCTGGTAGGGACCCACTGTGGTACCTAGTGTGTCAGCCAGGTAGGGACCCACTGTGGTACCTAGTGTGTCAGCCTGGTAGGGACCCCCTGTGGTACCTAGTGTGTCAGCCTGGTAGGGACCCACTGTGGTACCTAGTGTGTCAGCCTGGTAGGGACCCACTGTGGTACCTAGTGTGTCAGCCAGGTTGACACATTAAGTATACACATTAGGTATACACATTAAGTATACACATTACGCGTATTAAGCACAGGTAGGCACCCCCTTGTGGTACCTAATGTGCCAGCCTGGTAGGGGGTCTCCTGTGGTACCTAATGTGTCAGCCAGGTAGGGACCCCCTGTGGTACCTAATGGGTCAGCCAGGTAGGGGGCCCCCTGTGGTACCTAATGTGTCAGCCAGGTAGGGACCCCCTGTGGTACCTAATGTGCCAGCCTGGTAAGGGGTCTCCTGTGGTACCTAATGTGTCAGCCAGGTAGGGGGTCTCCTGTGGTACCTAATGTGTCAGCCAGGTAGGGGGTCTCCTGTGGTACCTAATGTGTCAGCCAGGTAGGGACCCCCTGTGGTACCTAATGTGTCAGCCTGGTAGGGGGCCCCCTGTGGTACCTAATGTGTCAGCCAGGTAGGGACCCCCTGTGGTACCTAATGTGTCAGCCAGGTAGGGACCCCCTGTGGTACCGAATGTGTCAGCCAGGTAGGGGCTTCCTGTGGTACCTAATGTGTCAGCCAGGTAGGGACCCCCTGTGGTACCTAATGTGTCAGCCAGGCAGGGACCCCCTGTGGTACCTAATGTGTCAGCCAGGCAGGGACCCCCTGTGTTACCTAATGTGTCAGCCTGGTAGGGGCTTCCTGTGGTACCTAATGTGTCAGCCAGGTAGGGACATATGAAGGGGTCTTTCAGAAATATACATTGGAAATCAAGTTCAACATTCATCGTAACTAAGAAAGCTATTCAATCACTCGTATAAGAGTCCCGCTCAATTGAACTTGTTATAGTACGTCTTCACTCAAGTTGCAAGAGTGCAATGTCACTCTACTCGCTATACAGACCAGCTCCACTCTACTCAAGTCATAGAGTGTGTAAATGATAATCATTAATCATAGGTCAGCGAGGGATGACCTAGGCGACACCTCTGAGTATTAATCATTAATCACAATGCCTCCCTCTGGCAAATCCGAGCCATGCGCTTGGCAGCTCGGTGGCAGGAGGCAGCGAGACTGCAGTACGAAAGGTTTTCCAGGTGACGGGAGAAGAGTTGCTCTCGAGTCAGTAGCCCGTCTCGCGTGGCTTCAATAGGACACGGGGGGATATAAGTAGCAAAGTCTCTGCATAATTGCGCCCACTCCCTTCTCTTGCTAACTTTGAAGTGACAGTGTTAGGAAGTTAACAATATATATTTCCATGAGTATTTCTTAAATTTTAAAGTTTATGGTTATGAACCAATTATTTTTGAAAATATCAAATGCATATCATATAGGAAATAATATATGAATTTAAGTGGTATTGATAAGTGGAAAATGCTTCTTGGATAATCGATAAGTATGATTGAAAAAAATATACTCCTTGTTTTAGTGTTGTATGAATATGTGTCATCAATACATTATGATGTATCTTTATCTCACTCCATGACTGTGAGTATATTTTTCATAGTTTAAAAGTTTAATACTTTTAATAAGAGGAATTACACACACATACACATACACACACATTATATATATATATATATATATATATATATATATATATATATATATATATATATATATATATATATATATATATATATATATAAAATTATAATATTAGTGTCATAAGTGTTAGTTTAAGGCGCCGGCCTATGGTAGATAGTTTATCACAGCAGCTTAGAGCACTAGCCTACGTTAAATACGGTTGTTTAGGCAACTAGTCTACGGTAATTAGGTTTCTACAGTAGTTTAGGGCGCCATCAATTGGCAGTTAGGGGGTAACAGTTTTAATGTTATATGTCTCACTGAATTGACAGAAATAAGACGAATAACTCAACCTGTCCTCACACTTAAATATTTTTTAACGGAAACCACTAATCTGTTAAAAATGCGACGCATTATAAAAACAATGACGCACCCTAAATGCCCCTCCCCCAAAAAAAAAATCCGTAGCCGCCAAGAAAAGGGATTCGAACCTGCAGCTCGGTAGCTGCAGGTTCGCCCCGAAACTACTAGGCCATGACATAATAAAAGTAATGAAACCTGGGGCTTCAACTGAATCCTTTCTAGTTAGGACTTCCCGAGCCAGCACTCTGATACCGATTCAGGGTGTCACTCCACGCCCTCCTGCACTCTGGCTGTGGTCTGTATGCACGAGGGAGTCAGCGTATGCTTGGGAGAGTTCCTTCAAGTGTGCTCGTTCGAATCCCTAATCGTCGCTATGCCGTGTTAGTGTTATATCTGTGTCAACACCGTAATTTTGACGTTTCTACGCATATCTGACCTGGCAAGGTTACGTGGTTCAAACGTTTCCTGGTTTGGCAAATGTAGTTTCATTTTTTTTAAGTTTTTTTGTTTGGAAAACGTTGTGATATATGACGTCCAGAACTACCAGACGTACGGGACTACTAGACGTACAGGACTACTAGACGTACAGGACTACCAGACGTACAGGACTACCAGACGTACAGGACTACCAGACGTACGGGACTACTAGACGTACAGGACTACTAGACGTACAGGACTACCAGACGTACAGGACTACCAGACGTACAGGACTACCAGACGTACAGGACTACCAGACGTACAGGACTACCAGACGTCCAGGACTACCAGACGTACGGGACTACTAGACGTACAGGACTACTAGACGTACAGGACTACCAGACGTACAGGACTACCAGACGTACAGGACTACCAGACGTACGGGACTACTAGACGTACAGGACTACTAGACGTACAGGACTACCAGACGTACAGGACTACCAGACGTACAGAACTACCAGACGTACAGAACTACCAGACGTACAGAACTACCAGACGTACAGGATTACCAGACGTACAGGACTACCAGACGTACAGGACTACCAGACGAACAGAACTACCAGACGTACAGGACTACCAGACGAACAGAACTACCAGACGTACAGGACTACCAGACGAACAGGATTACCAGACGTACAGAACGACCAGTCGTCCATAATTAAGAAATTTAGAGAAGTACCAGACCTGCTCGGCCTACTTTATGCACCTCTGCTACACTTTATGCACCTCTGCAGCACTTTATGCACCTCTGCAGCACTTTATGCACCTCTGCTACACTTTATGCACCTCTGCTACACTTTATGCACCTCTGCAGCACTTTATGCACCTCTGCAGCACTTTATGCACCTCTGCTACACTTTATGCACCTCTGCTACACTTTATGCACCTCTGCTACACTTTATGCACCTCTGCAGCACTTTATGCACCTCTGCAGCACTTTATGCACCTCTGCAGCACTTTATGCACCTCTGCTACACTTTATGCACCTCTGCTACACTTTATGCACCTCTGCTACACTTTATGCACCTCTGCAGCACTTTATGCACCTCTGCTACACTTTATACACCTCTGCAGCACTTTATGTACCTCTGCAGCACTTTATGCACCTCTGCTACACTTTATACACCTTTGCAGCACTTTATGTACCTCTGCAGCACTTTATGCACCTTTGCTACACTTTATACACCTCTGCAGCACTTTATGCACCTCTGCTACACTTTATGCACCTCTGCTGCATTTTACATTTGAACAAAATGCATCCCGTCTTCAAAAACGATAGTACCTATTGCTACTATTGAGATCAAATGTGCAAAATATGTACTGTTGTACATATTTTGTACATAGAGCCTTACCAAATGTTGTACACAGGGCCTTAGCAAATTTTGAAATGGTAACCGTTAATTTACCTTGCCCCTGAGCCTATATAAGCGCTCTATAAGGCCTATCATATATATATAATCATAGGCTTAATTTAGATAAATCTGCACACTAATTCTCTAGTTTAGTTTCTATATATCTGATTATGTTCTACGTCGTGATCTGATCCCGTCTAGTTGTTTCCTCTTTGTTCTTGAGTTGTGAGAATTCTGTTCTTGAGTTGTTCTTTCCCCCTATTCTTGAGTTGTTCTTTCCCTCTGTTTTTGATTTGTTCTTTCCCTCTGTTCTTGAGTTCTTCTTTCACTCTGTTCTTGAGTTGTGAGAACTCTGTTCTTGAGTTGTTCTTCCCCTTTGTTCTTGAGTTAAGGGCCATTAACTTGTACAGAGTGAATATCAGTCCCAATAGCATAATATCCACAATCGACTTGAGAATGGTCCAGAACGGACCGAAACGTCGTCGTCCCTTCACTTTCTAGTGTGTGGTCTGGTCAACACATTTCAGCCACGTTATTGTGACTCCTCGTCTGCAGTATAATACTGTAGTTTGAAAATATTGTTAGGGATTTATGGAACAAATTACTGGGTAACATAACCATCCCGGTATCGCTATAGATTGTTTCAAGCGTAGGTTAGACAAATTTATGAATGATTTTGAGTGGATAAATGTATGAGCGGCCTCATATTTTCTCTATGTGGCCTCTAGGTAGAAGGCCTCTAGGCCCCTCTACAGTTTCCTGTACTAACATGCTCTTATGTAACACACTAGATATAGGAGAGGTTGGACTTGCTTTGGCCTTCTTTCTCGGCGTCTCAACAAAGTTATTAGTACATATACCACCACCAATAGTTGCTATTGGTAACTTTACTATTGAGGGGATTGGTTTACAAAATACGACTTAGTATTCCACTCAGCCAATAGCCCTGTTGACCATTTTGTGGCTAACACGTTTTAATTACAATCATGTAATTCAAATCCGAACACCATTCGGGGCGGCAGTATGGTGTCACCTATAATTAACAGAGGTGTGATTATCGGGTCATATAAACGGACGCGTATATATATATATATATATATATATATATATATATATATATATATATATATATATATATATATATATATATATATATATATATATATATATATATATATAGGGCGGGGGGGGTACCACCACTGGTGCAATTATAGGGACCCACAGCCTCAGAGAAGGGAACACTTATATATATATATATATATATATATATATATATATATATATATATATATATATATATATATATATATATATATATATATATATATATATATATATATATATATAGGGGGGGGGGTACCACCACTGGTGCAATTATAGGGACCCACAGCCTCAGAGAAGGGAACACTTATATATATATATATATATATATATATATATATATGATTGCTGTGCGGGTGGGGACCATTGGGGTTTTAACATGGGGTTCATCACTGACTGAAACGTTGACATTTTTCATAAGTGTGGGTCTGGTTACTTGTTTCACCCACTTATTATTGTGACTTATTCTCTACACACACACACGGGGCCTGACGGCTGAGTAGACAGCGCTCGGCATTCGTAATTCTAGGATCCCGTAATCGGTCTCCAGCGATGGCAGAAACAAATGGGCAGAGATTATTTCACCCTGATGCACCTGTTCACGTAACAGCAAATACGTACCAGGGAGTTAATTAGCTGCTTCGGGCTGTTTCCTGGGGATCTGTGTGTGTGCGTATGTAAGAAAAATGCATGTAGTAGACTTAATAGAGGATAAATAGATTGGTTACAAAAGCGGGGTCGAAGAGCTAAATAGCCAGATTCTGCAGACACAAATAGTAAATACACACACGCTCACGCACACATACACACGCAACAATACTTATACATCACACACACACACACACACACAATATACATTCCTATACATCATACATTTACACTTGCACAATGAAACAGAACCAACGTTATTATGAGAAGAAAACGCTAGCCTAACGGTGTGACTAGCATATGGAAGGGACATGAGGACAAGGAGCTGGAATATGAGGATAATGAGCTGGAATATGAGGACAAGGAGCTGGGATATGAGGACAAGGAGCTAGGGTATGAGAAGAAGGTACTGGGATATGAGGACAAGGAGCTGAAATATGAGGATAAGAAGCTGGGATAGGAAGACAAATAAGAACCCGTTCCCCAAGCACAAATTGGACCATCAGGGACCGAACACCTACCCTGCAAGAAGCGAGAAGACAGAGTGAAAGAACAGTGCCCAATCACTTGAGCCAACGGGGATCGAACATCGACCTGCCAGAAAGCGAGGACGTCGCTGTACCGACCAATCCAAGCGGATAAACTGATTCAAAGAGAAACTCACGGTAAAAAATTCCATCACGTGACGCATAAATTGCTTGTGGCATCAACTCTTGTGTTGACGAAGTCTGTGGCTCACCTCTGAACTGTTGTTCAAGTTAGGAGTGCTTGTTGTCCCACGTGTTCTTGTTATATGAGGTTCTATGTCAATTTATGCTCTACCTTCATCCTGTATATTCTGTATATTCTATTCTTCTCTAGAAGATTTCCTTGGGGGGCGTAGGGTGTAAGAATTTACCCAAAACTATATTTGTTGTGAATAGCAAATATAAATTTTATATATATATATATGTATATATATATATATATATATATATATATATATATATATATATATATATATATATATATATATATATATATATATATATATATTTATATTTATATATATTAGTATATTTTGGTAGCAGTCTTTCCTGTAGACATATATTATTAAATATGACCGAAAAAGTAAGATTAATGACTCGCAGATGTCATGCCGCCTGCTATCGCAGAATCTATCGATGATTTCTGTGTTTTCTGTTACGATTTCTCTGGTGATGGTATGGTTATGAGAAGAGATTATGTGTTCCTAAGAATTTGTGTAAATTAAGTCTTTGAAAATGTAATACGAATTACGAAACGCGTTCAGGCGTCAGACAATAAAAAAATGAATTTCGGAGAATTGTTATTTTTACATGAACATGAATTGTTATTCATGTTCATGTCGACTAAGAGCAAAAAGCCTTAGTCGACATGAACATCGAGCAAAAAGTCTTAGTCGACATGAACATGAAACCGGCCATATACTGCAGGTATGTTGACGACATTTTTACACAGGTACCTGATGTCAGACATCTGCAAGAGTTGAAGGAGGCATTTGAGCGGAGTTCCGTGCTGCGTTTCACTTACGAGATGGAAAAGGATGGGAAGCTGCCCTTTCTAGATGTAACAGTCATGGAAAAGAACGGAGGCTTCCACACTGCAGTCTACACTAAGGAAACGAACATAGGAATGTAGCCTAAATGCCAAAAGCGACTGCCCAGATAGGTACAAGAGGAGTGTTGTTAACGCATATGTCGACCGTGCTCTCAGCTACAGCTCAGAATGGAAGCAAGTCGACGAAGAACTCTGTAGGGTAAGGCAGGTCCTAGTCAACAACGGCTTCTCCAATGGTTTCGTCGAAGACATCATAAGAAGGAAAGTGAAACGCCATGCAACCTCTGAAGAGACAACCAACACAACACCTATACCCCCTATTAGACTATTTTACAGGAACTTCTTTTCCACAGCTCACAAAACGGAGGAAAGGGTCCTGAAAGATATTGTTAATAGAAACGTTATCCCTACAGACAAAAGTCAGAGGATACAACTGACGATTAATATAAAACCAGAAAAACGGCCAGCCTACTTATGAGAAACTCTCCAGACACAAAGCAGAACGCTTTAAAAGAGACCAACGTCGTCTATGCCTTCAAATGCCCACTTGGGGACTGTAAGCTCCAAAAAACCCAGTATATAGGCAAGACAACATCTCTTTCTAGGCGTTTAACGATGCATAAGCAACAGGGCTCCATTAAGGAACATATAATCTCTTCCCACAACCAAACCATCGCCAGAGAAATCCTAGTAAACAACACAGAAATCATCGATAGATACAGCGATAGCAGGCGGCTTGACGTTTGCGAGGCACTGCACATTTAGAAGTCAACACCAGCAATCAACAGCCAGTTAATGCACAACTATATTCTACCCACCTCAAGACTCCGCTCCAATATAGAAGCATCAAGAAATATGGACCAATAGGCTTTCTACAATCACTTCCTTTTCAATACCCATTGTTTCGTGTTCTGTCTTGTGTTGATGAAATTAATACCCTATTAAATACCACCTCACCTCATCCACCTCACTCAAATGTAGATATAAACAAATCGGAGATATGTAAGTTCTTTTCAGTTGTGTATGTGTAAAGTCTTTGAAAATGTAATAAGTTTTACGAAACGCGCTCAAGTGTCGCGTCAGACTAGAAATAAAAATGAATTTTGGAGAATTGATTTTTGAATTACCTCCAACAGTGAAAAGAAATGTACGAAAATTTGAGAAAATTCGTGTTAGAATTATTAATCTTACTTTTTCGGTCATATTTAATAATATATGTCTACAGGAAAGACTGCTACCAAAATATACTAATATATATATATATATATATATATATATATATATATATATATATATATATATATATATATATATATATATATATATATTGCCACTTCTTTAAAAGGATCATGTATTGAGCCCAAACAAACAAACACTTGCATTTGTTTTGAAGCAAACAATCAAATTCATTTGTAGGCCATTCAAATCTTGCGTTATTTTAATTAAGTTTAACAACCATTCGTCTAAGCATTGTTATCATCCAATAATCAATAGATGTCTTGTATAAAAGAGCAACGTGACCCAGAGACCTTTAGCGGCAGGAGGCAGGAACTAGGATCACCTGTTGGCGATGAGCCACAATAACGTGGCTAAAGTAAGTTGACCAGACCACACACTAGAAGGTGAAGGGACGACGTCGTTTCGATCCTTCCTGGATCATTCTCAAGTCAAGTCAACGAAACGTCGTCGTCCCTTCACCTTCTAGTGTCTGATCTGGTCAACTATGATCACCTGCCTCCACTGATCTTGTAAGTCCCGGATGTGACGGTGCTCGCGTACGTTGACGGCTGATGACACTTAATGGAAGAGTTTGATGCTGATGGTGTGAGCCGCACTGTAAGGGTTAGGAGGTGCTGGTGGGCCGAACACGCAGCGCAAAAGTTATACAATTATGACCCCCAATTACACAACACTAATTACTTAATTCATTCAGCAACACAACGAGGCCATCAGCCGGGAACACAAATTGAGTGATGGTTACCAGTTATTGGCCCTTATAGGCAACTAATACAATAATGAAAGAACTTTATTGTTCCCTGAGAGCAGAGTACTAATGTTTCAGTGTTCATTGCTTCTACCTTGGGCTGGATGGTAGAGCGACGGTCTCGCTTTACGCAGGTCGGCGTTCAATCCCCGACCGTCCAAGTGGTTGGGCACCATTCATTTTCCCCCGTCCCATCCCATATCCTTATCCTGATCTCTTCCAGGTGCTATGTAGTTGTAATGGCTTGGCACTTTCGCCTGATAGTTCCCTTCCCTTCATTGCTTCTAGATAATACCAACACTGCAACAATTGGTTTTTGTTCCAGTATAGTTGTTGTCCTATAAGTATGGTTGTGTTTCAATGTATAGAAAAATAGCTATATATTCCTCTCAAACTATGCCTTGTAGAACTGAATAAAGCATCTTAGAAGAAGTCTTCTTGAAGGTACTTGAAGGTTGGCGACTTATTAAACAGTGTGACACAGCTCTTGATAAGGAGTCAGCAGCTTACAGGCGCCTTCAAGACGTCTTTTCTAAACCGTCTTAAGTGCAAATGAAAGCAACGTGTGAGAGGGAAATAATAGCCATGTTCTATACCTTGGAGGACATAAACATCCGGAACAATAACACTTAATACCCAAGAACAAAACCTGTGTTCCAGGAACACTACCAGGAACACAAACAGTGCACGAGGACAGCGCAGGGTTAGCAAGTACAAGGCGGAGGAATGGTGCCCAACCACAGGGACCATTAGGGATCGAACGCCGACCTACAAACCCCGAGGTCGTCTCGGTTCTGACCAGATCCAGTGGTTGAACTTCTGATAATTCCTAGTATTCATATAGCTAAACAATATATTAAAATACTGTGAAATAAAGTT
Organism: Procambarus clarkii; assembly: GCF_040958095.1. Taxonomy (NCBI): domain Eukaryota; kingdom Metazoa; phylum Arthropoda; class Malacostraca; order Decapoda; family Cambaridae; genus Procambarus; species Procambarus clarkii. Next base: position 29,069,229 of record NC_091171.1, on the reverse strand, counting down.
TCAATTAAAAATAACTATTAAAGACATATGAGGGTGGTAGGAGAAGACAACATGCAGGTGATTGATTGATCTCTACAAGGCTGCCCCCGGGTGCTTCATATTCTTTTCTTCATGGCTAAGGGTCCGTACAAACACATCTATAGAGGCACCCTTTATACATATTATATATATATGCTATGGGGTTACCCAGCTGCGTTCGGGTCTCTCCCCCCCCCCCTCCCTTCCGTTATCCCCCATCCTCCTATCTGTTCCCTTCTCTCCCAGTCTCCGTCCTTGTTTATCTCTGTTTACCCCCTTGCCTATCCTCCCCCTTTTCCTCTCACTCATTCCCTACCCTCTCCACACTATTTCCCAATCTCCCATTCCATCGCCTCCTCCTTCCCCCACTCCGTCTGTCTCCTCTGCTTTCACTCTAACCGTTCATCTATTTTAATAAATAAATATATGGACTCTGTCAGCCATGTTTCACTAATTACGCGGCGGTGGAAATCACTTTTGGGTCCGTCCTCCTTGTAATAAGAACCAATAAGAATGACCCCAACTAATCTATGTCTGTCCCGTACTCTAGACCACTCACCCTGCAAAGTTGGGTGAGGCTAGCCCAAGCATCTAGCCTTCAACCTTGGACAGACAGACCAATTCTCTCACATAAATGTACTAGCATGATACCCGGCTGTGTGGTCGGGTCTCTCGACCCGTCCCTCACTTCTCTCCTAATCTCTCCTTTCTCATCTCTCCTTCACTCTCCCCCCTCTCTTCCCATCTTTCCCCCTCTCCAATTTTTTCCCCTTTCACTCTCCCCCCTCCCTCTCTATCCGTCTCCCCCGCCCGCTCAACCTTTCTCCGCCCCCCCCCCACACACTTCTTGCTCGTCTCCTTTCCTCTTTTCTCACGTTCCATCTACCCTCCCCTTCTATTGTCCTTCCTTCTCTATCCTTATCTCTGTCGTTCTGTGCGTGCCTATGTCGGTCTGTGTGTGTTGTTGTGTGTAGGTCTCTGTTTCTGTGTCTTTGTGACTATCTTTCTGTCTCTTGATATGTCTCTATCTCTTTCTCATTATGTCTGTCTCTTTATTTTCGCTGACTCTCTTTCTGTCTCTATTATAAATCATATAATAGTCTACCATTGGCGTGTGGATGGTCTACCGGTAGGGGGAGCCTAGCGGAGCTTAAGAAAGCCTTCGTTGCTGTGGGAGGTTCATCTGTTTTATGCTACTATGGCCAAAGTACGAATAGCAGAACATTTATGTTAATTTTGCACGAAATCAGTGAAGTAGGGTGAATATTATTGTTAGAAAACAATTTTATATGAAAATTTATGTTTTATATATGTTTAGTCGGGTGTTTCTGGCGGGCATTGGTCAAAAAACCGTCGTGGGGGTCAAACTGTGACCCCTGGCATGATTGTTATATCTTGAATTCTGGCGACCCGGACCCAGTCGATGTCCGAAATTGACCTCTCTCTCAGGTCATGGAAGTATTCATGTGCCTTCGCGCTGTTTGCCAGCCGGTCGTCCTGGGCGAGGAACTAACTTTGTGGATGTGCGCTGGACTCTTAGATATAAATTATGGGCCACAGTGACCCAGGAAAGCCAAACATGTTCAGAATTGCTGCCGCTTGTTACTACCGGATGACCAAAACTGGAATTCATATCAGAGAAGCTGGATGCTGTATATTTGATGTTGTTAGCTGGCCAGCACAATGATGACAGTGAGAGTGGGAGGATGAGTGAGTGGCTGGAGGGAGAGAAGGAGAGGGGGGGGGGGAGGGGGGAAGAGGAGACGGGTGAGGAGGGGGAAGAGGCGTGAGGGTAGATGTGATTTGGAAAGAGGGCAGAGAAGGGTAAGGTCAGAAGTGAGACCCGGGCCTTGCTTCACCTTCACCTCCTCTCTGGCTATCTATCCCGCAGCCACCAAAATTTGTAACCTTATGGGCTATTCATGCCCGTGCCACCACTTGGGTCGCGTAACTCTATCACTCATCTTTTAATTATTTGAGTTCTGCCTTTGATAATGTTGATAAGGGTCAGCAAACGCATCTCTTAGCATTAGACCATAATAAAATTGTAACATAAACTTTTGAGTCAAATTTTCTACGTTCTTCTAAAATGAAGAAAAAAGATCCTAAAAATAGAGAAGATTCGTGGTAGAATCATTGATCTCAATCTTTCTGTCATATTCAATAAAATGTCTACAGGAAAGACTTTTTAATAGCATATATATATATATATATATATATATATATATATATATATATATATATATATATATATATATATATATATATATATATATATATATATATATATATATATATATATATATATATACATACATACATATATACATACATATATATAATCACGAAAATCCGAGCATCTGCTGTGCGCCTTAAGTCCCAGCAGGAGAGCAGTGAATATGGTTACGTCTCCCTGAAGTGTGATGATGGGGTCTTAATCGTCGCAGTCAGTGAATCTTATGTTCCTTCACTATCTGTTTCGGATGCCGGATTTCCCCTCAGATACAATTTCATAAGTTGAATTTTCCCTTTAGGCGCTGCTTTGCATACCGGATTTTCCCCTTAGGAGCTTTTTCGTATGTCAGATTTCCTTTCAGACGTTGTTTGGCCCAACCACTTGGGCTGGACGGCAGAACGACGGTCTCGCTTCTTGCAGGTCGGCGTTCAATACCCGATCGTTCAAGTGGCTGGGCACAATTCCTTACCCCCGTCCCATCCCAAATCCTTATCCTGACCCCTTCCAGGTACTATATAGTCGTAATGGCTTGGCGCTTTACATTACAATTTCACTCCTCTCTCAGACGTTGCTTTAGATACAAGTTTTGTCATAAGACCATTTTCCCTAAACGATGGATTTCCACCAGCATCTAGGCAGTAATTGCGCTGTAATTCTGAACCATTTCTAGACGTAAATATTGCTATCCTAGACGAAATATTAGCAACATGTAAGTCTGAAATAGTCCACATATGTATATATATGTATATATATATATATATATATATATATATATATATATATATATATATATATATATATATATATATATATATATATATATATGTCGTACCTAGTAGCCAGAACTCACTTCTCAGCCTACTATTCAAGGCCCGATTTGCCTAATAAGCCAAGTTTTCCTGAATTAATATATTTACTATAATTTTTTTCTTATGAAATGATAAAGCAACCCTTTTCTCTATGTATGAGGTCAATTTTTTTTTATTGGAGTTAAAATTAACGTAGATATATGACCGAACCTAACCAACCCTACCTAACCTAACCTAACCTATCTCTATAGGTTAGGTTAGGTTAGGTAGCCGAAAAAGTTAGGTTAGGTTAGGTTAGGTAGGTTAGGTAGTCGAAAAGCAATTAATTCATGAAAACTTGGCTTATTAGGCAAATCGGGCCTTGCATAGTAGGCTCAGAAGTGAGTTCTGGCTACTAGGTACGACATATATATATATATATATATATATATATATATATATATATATATATATATATATATATATATATATATATATATATATATATATATATATATATATATATATATATATATATTCTAGAATAGGCCTAGGAACGGTTTGTTTTGAATATTGCACTGTTTTCACAGACCCTCCTCAATACCATTGTGCAAAACTTGTATTTCTATATGCAACATAGAATCCATTAGAACTGTTATTCCTGAAAAATAGATTAAGATATTCATTTGGATTTGTTCATTCAGAGGATGATTTAAGACCCAGGACAGGATTTAAACAAATATATATGATACATTAGGGGTTTAAACTTATGTGATCGGCTTTGAACGTTGTCACTGGTACTAGTACAAACCCCATATACACAGCCGAGGTCAATATAGAAAGTCGAAAGCGTCTGGTCTTCCATTCTCCGGTCTGCACACTATCGTCGGGCAGAAATATTACTATTTAACTATGGCTACTAATACTATTTAACTATGGCTACTATTACTATTTAACTATGGCAAATATTAATATTTACTATGGCAAATATTACTAATTACTAAGGCAACTATTAACTATTACTATTTAACTATGACAAATATTAATATTTACTATGGCAAATATTACTAATTACTAAGGCAACTATTAACTATTACTATTTAACTATGACAAATATTAATATTTACTATGGCAAATATTACTAATTACTAAGGCAACTATTAACTATTACTATTTAACTATGACAAATATAAATATTTACTATGGCAAATATTACTAATTACTAAGGCAACTATTAACTATTACTATTTAACTATGGCAAACTTGAATTAAATTTTCATGAGTGAAAGATAGTCTTAATTGATCTCTGCTATGACGAGAAATATTGACAAGTGATGCTTCAATATTACTGCTTATTGTTACCTCTTTTTCTTCACTTTCACTTCTCTTTCTTCTCGTATTTCTTCTTGGTCTATTCATCTTATTTCTTCCTTCCTGGTCTCTTCTTCTTCATCATCTTCTTTTTCTTCTTTATTTTCTTATTCTTCCATATATATAAACTGGAATTGTTATATATATATATATATATATATATATATATATATATATATATATATATATATATATATATATATATGTATATATATATATATATATATATATATATATATATATATATATATATATATATATATATATATATATATATATATATATAATTATTTGTTCCAAATATGTTCGAGAAAAAAAAGAATTTCCATTGTTCCATTGTTTGATATCATGTAATGATATCAGGGAGGGTAATGATATCAGGCTTCCGCCCTCTCATCACAGTGGCTTACTCCATATATCATACGTGTTTCTTTACTGGTCGTCTGGCACTTTGATATCAGCAACTTTACCTGCTCCTGTGGTATGTGAATATCAGCAACTTTAACTGGTCCTGTTTTTCGTTGATATCACCTGCTTCAATTGGTCTTGTGGTACGTTGATATCATCTACTTTATTGGTTGTCCGGCGCTTTGATGTCTAATATTTTTTTTGCTATCTAAAACTTTTACATCAGTATTAACCATTTTCTATTTCCATGATACTGTGCTATCAGCTATTTTAACAACCTCATGGTACTTTGAAATGGTCTATTCCCTTGGTTATCTAGTACTTTGGCCTCAACTATCCTCCAGGTTCTATGGTACAGTGATGATACTATAGGTACCATAGAGATATTTCTATGGAACTATAGGTACCATTGAGGTATTTCTATGGTTCAATATCTTCTCTATTAAATCCTCTAATACTTTATCGAAATTATGGTTAAATTTGACGGTATATTTGTTCAATACCACGTGCTAAGACCTTTTTTATTTACTCATTAATAATTTAGCCCTAATTCCTTAATAATTTAGACCTAATTCCTTAATAATTTAGACCTAAGTCATTAATAATTTAGACGTAAATCATTAATAATTTAGACCTAAATCATTAATAATTTAGACGTAAATCATTAATAATTTAGACCTAAATCATTAATAATTTAGACCTTAATTATTACGTTTATGAGTCACGTAAGGCGAGATACGTTTCGTTCGCTATCTTTCACCAGTATGATATCCACTCTCCCATCACGTACACCCAAAGCCATCACACCCAGTACAAAGCCATTTTTTTGTTACGTTGTATCATTGCTGCAAGTTACGTTACATTAATAACATTTTCCTGCACCGTAGTATAGAGTACGGATAATTTAAGAAGTCAACAGGCTAATATAGGTTATCATATCCCCATAAAATAATGTCTGATATCTCCAGCCTCGACTGTCAGGTCATGGTGTGCCCCCCCCCCACGGGGGGAGAAGTGATAGTGGCAGCCGCCTGCCTTTTCGAATTTACCTCATCTGGTCTACTTAATTACATCTCTGTCACTGATGAAAATTTCGAGGGTGCGTGGGAGGGAGGGAGGGTAGGGGAGGTGGAGGGAGGGAGAGAGAGAGAGAGAGAGAGAGAGAGAGAGAGAGAGAGAGAGAGAGAGAGAGAGAGAGAGAGAGAGAGAGAGAGAGAGAGAGAGAGAGAGAGAGAGAGAGAGAGAGAGAGAGAGTGAGAGAGAGAGAGAGAGAGAGAGAGAGAGAGAGAGAGAGAGAGAGAGAGAGAGAGAGAGAGAGAGAGAGAGAGAGAGAGAGAGAGAGAGAGAGAGAGAGAGAGAGAGAGAGAGAGAGAGAGAGAGAGAGAGAGAGAGAGAGAGAGAGAGAGAGAGAGAGAGAGAGAGAGAGAGAGAGAGAGAGAGAGAGAGAATTTCATATACAGAACACGATGAAAGATATGAGACATTGTTTAGCATTTATTCTTTCTAATTATAAAATACTGGCCCATGCTTTAGATATATTAAAACCAAGACTTGAAGTTATATATAATGGCTGAAGATGATCCTCTCAGTATATTCTAAGACTCTTTTTTTAAATATATGGATAAGATGTTTACTAAACGCTAACCAAAACTGAAGGCAATGTTATGTTGGGCTTTAAACTAAAATATATTATCATATGTTATGAAAGTCTGAAAGGTATTGCAAATCTTCAGTCAACAGGGTATTACAAATATGTCATCTGTCTGGGTGGGTATTGCAGGTAAGTCAAAGGGTATCGCAAGTAATATAACTATGGCAGGGGGAAGAGGTATTGTAATTAAGAGAGGTGTCTGAGTGGATAAAGCTCTCATATGTCAAAGAGGTTAATAAAGCTGTCAAGTGCCGAATAGATCAATTAAGCTGTCATATGTCAAAGAGCTCAAAAAAGCTGTCATATGTCAAAGAGGTCAATAAAGCTATCATATGTCAAATAGGTCAATTAAACTGTCATATGTCAAAGAGCTCAATAAATCTGTCATGTCAATGAGCTCAGTAAAGCTGTCATATGTCAAAGAGCTCAGTAAAGCTGTCATATATGAAAGACCTCAATAAATCTGTCATGTCAATGAGCTCAATAAAACTGTCATATGTCCAAGAGGTCAATAAAGCTGTCATATGTCATAGAGGTGATCAAAAAAGAGATACTCAAATGTCAGAAAGGAATCATATAAAGGATTAGTGAAATGTCACAAGAGATTATTGAGAGTAAGTAAGATATTCATGAGTGGTTTAGTTCAAGTACGCCAAGGATCAAAGAACTTTCTCAAGAAAGCTTAATATCTGGTATTGACTGCATTGCAACAATTCAGGTGTCAGAGTTCATTGCAAGGTGAATGTCAGTGAGGCTTATTAAGAGTTACTCAGATGTAAGTGGAATTATCGCATGCTGGCAGGCACAAGGAGTAGGCATGCTTATAAAATAAGGTGGATTTGGGTTGTTAAATAGGCAATCCATGGAGGCTGGGGAGCAGGCAGCTGGTTTCATGTGCTGAGGTAGGTAAGGCAGGTGGTCTGAGGTGTTGACTGTGGCGAGGCAGCTGGGGCAGGGTGCTGACTGTGTCAAGACAGCTGGAGCAGGGTGCTGACTGTGTCAAGACAGCTGGAGCAGGGTGCTGACTGTGTCAAGACAGCTGGAGCAGGGGAGTGGGGATTGAGAAGCAATTGATCCAGGACGACTGGGGCCAAAATAGTTGCTTGAGCGAGTGGAGTGGGCCAGAAGATCGACCAACCAACATGCAACATAATTTACACATTTTAACAACATTATGTACATGTTGTAACTACATAATGTGCATGTTGTAACAACATTATGTACATGTTGTAACAACGTTATGTACAAGTTATAACAACATTATGTACACGTTGTAACAACATTATGTACACGTTGTAACAACATTATATACATGTTGTAACAACGTAATGCACACATAGCAACATTATGTGCACTAACTACCTGTTGGAGATTCCAAGCATCAATATATACGTATCCTGGTCTCTAAACAGGCCTCATGCTCAGTTCAGAACCAGGCTGATCGATGCAGCTGCTCACTGCCTGATGTATGAGTTAATCAGGAATTAGCTCAGGAATCATCCTAGTTGATCAGGAATCTTTTGAAGGAGCTTGTCGAGTTCTCTTTTGAACATTGTGATAGTCCGGCCAGTTATGCCCCGAATGTGTAGGGAAGTGTTGACAAGTTTTTGGCCTTTGATGTTGATCATGTTCCCTCTAAGCGTGCCTAGTGCAGCTCTACTTTTCAGAGGGGCTATTATGCACATCCTGCAATGACTTCTGGTCTCATGTGGTGTCATTTCTGTGTGTAGATTTGGAACCAGTACTCCTAATATTTTCGAAATGTAAATTATTTTGTATCTCTCCCGCCTGCACTCTAGGGAATAAAGATCTTTTTTTTTAGGCGGTCCCAAAAATTTAGATGTATTATTAATTGGATTCAAGCTGTGAAAATTCTTCGCACGCTCTCCACATCAGGAATTTTTGCAGCTTTGAATGGAGCTGTTAGTGTGCAACAATATTCCACACAAGAAAGCACTCTTCAGCCTTAAAAAGTATCATCATTGGAGTGTCATCTCTTGTTCGGAAGGTTATTGATGTTATCCAACCTGTCATTTTTCTTGCAATTGTCACAGCAACTTTGTTGCGTTTTTGCGTTGTAACAACTTATTATTATTCTTAAAATATTGTGGTTCTGTTGTGTGTTTATTTGAGAGTTATGAGAACAATGTCAGTCGCCTTTTTCCTTATTTCTCGAAGAGAGATTGAGAGAGAAAGAGAAAAGAGAGATAGTTAAACAAGAGAGACAAGAGAGAAAACAAAGGATGCAGATGCATGGAAAACGTCAACACTACAGTGAATTTTTAATTTTGCCTTGTCCGTCACATTTTGAACGGATTATTCGACTCTGTTAACAATTCGACCTATTAGACGAGGGGACAAGTTGACCAATTAACACATTACTAAAATTAATTATTATTATTATATCTTTCATTCGTTTCAGGTTTCATACCCGACCACAGATTCTATATAAAGTTTACATTAAAAAACTTTATTGCTAACCTAAAAAATAAATAAGTTTCTGGTTCCCAGAAATGCTCCTGGCGAAGTATTTATGAGAGTGAGGTGAAAATACAGTGGGAGGGTCTCACGTCACTTTCTCATTACGCTCATATTTTCAACATGTTCCTTTATCATTATCTTCTCATTTTCGATTACTAATATATTCTCCTCGTGCTCCCTTGCCCTCATGTTCTTTTCATGTCCCAATATTCTCATATTCTCCTGTTCCATTACTTATATATATAAATATATATATATATATATATATATATATATATATATATATATATATATATATATATATATATATATATATATATATATATATATATATATATATGTCGTACCTAGTAGCCAGAACGCCCTTCTCAGCCTACTATGCAAGGCCCGATTTGCCTAATAAGCCAAGTTTTCCTGAATAAATATATTTTCTCTAATTTTTTTATGAAATGATAAAGCTACCCATTTCATTATGTATGAGGTTAATTATTTTTTCTTGGAGTTAAAATTAACGTAGATATATGACCGAACCTAACCAACCCTACGTAACCTAACCTAACCTATCTTTATAGGTTAGGTTAGGTTAGGTAGCAGAAAAAGTTAGGTCAGGTTAGGTAGGTTAGGTAGTCGAAAAACAATTAATTCATGAAAACTTGGCTTATTAGGCAAATCGGGCCTTGCATAGTAGGCTGAGAAGTGAGTTCTGTTTACTAGGTACGACATATATATATATATATATATATATATATATATATATATATATATATATATATATATATATATATATATATATGTCGTACCTAGTAGCCAGAACACACTTCTCAGCCTACTATGCAAGGCCCGATTTGCCTAATAAGCCAAGTTTTCATGAATTAATATATTTTCTCTATTTTTTTTCTTATGAAATGATAAAGCTACCCATTTCATTATGTATGAGGTCAATTTTTTTTTATTGGAGTTAAAATTAACGTAGATATATGACCGAACCTAACCAACCCTACCTAACCTAACCTAACCTATCTTTATAGGTTGGGTTAGGTTAGGTAGCCGAAAAACTAAGGTTAGGTTAGGTTAGGTGGGTTAGGTAGTCGAAAAACAATTAATTCATGAAAACTTGGCTTATTAGGCAAATCGGGCCTTGCATAGTAGGCTGAGAAGTGCGTTCTGGCTACTAGGTACGACATATATATATATATATATATATATATATATATATATATATATATATATATATATATATATATATATATATATATATATATATATATTATTAAATATGACCGAAAAAGTAAGATTAATAATTCTAACACGAATTTTCTCTATCTTTCTTAAGTTTCTTTTCACTGTTGATGGTAATTCAAAGATCAATTCTCCAAAATTCATTTTTATTTCTAGTCTGACGCGACACTTGAGCGCGTTTCGTAAAACTTATTATATTTTCAAAGACTTTGGTTTACAAACACACAACTGAAACTGAATAGAGCTTACACATCTTTCTAGTTTATATCTACATTTGGGTGAGGTGGATGAGGTGAAACCAAACTTTCAACAATGGGTATTGAATGGGTATTAAATTCAAACACAAGACAGAACACGAAACTATGGGTATTGAATGGTTATTAAATTCAAACACAACACAGAACACGAAACAATGGGTATTAAATGGAAGTAATTGTAGAAAGCCTTTTGGTCCATATTTCTTGATGCTGCTATATTGGAGCGGAGTCTTGAAGTAGGTAGAATATAGTTGTACATTAATTGGCTGTTGATTGCTGGTGTTGACTTCTTGATGTGTAGTGCCTCGGAGACGTCAAGCCGCCTGCAATCCCTGTATCTATCGATGATTTCTGTGTTGTTTGCTAAGATTTCTCTGGTGATGGTTTGTTTGTGGGAAGAGATTATATGTTCCTTAATGGAGCCCTTTTGCTTATGCATCGTTAAACGCCTGGAAAGAGATGTTGTTGTCTTGCCTATATACTGTTTTTTTTTTAGGCTTACAGTCCCCAAGAGGGCATTTGAAGGCATAGACGACGTTGGTCTCATTTAAAGCGTTCTGGTTTGTGTCTGGAGAGTTTCTCATGAGTAGGCTGGCCGTTTTTCTGGTTTTATAGTAAATCGTCAGTTGTATCTTCTGATTTTTGTCTGTAGGGATAACGTTTCTACTGACAATATCTTTCAGGACCCTTTCCTCCGTTTTATGGGCTGTGGAAAAGAAGTTCCTGTAAAATAGTCTAATAGGGGGTATAGGTGTTGTGTTAGTTGTCTCTTCAGAGGTTGCATGGCGTTTCACTTTCCTTCTTATGATGTCTTCCACGAAACTATTGGCGAAGCCGTTGTTGACTAGGACCTGCCTTACCCTACAGAGTTCTTCGTCGACTTGCTTCCATTCTGAGCTGTGGCTGAGGGCACGGTCGACATAAGCATTAACAACACTCCTCTTGTACCCGACCGGGCAGTCACTGTTGGCATTCAGGCACATTCCTATGTTTGTTTCCTTAGTGTAGACTGCAGTGTGGAAACCTCCGCTCCTTTCCATGACTGTTACATCTAGAAAGGGCAGCTTCCCATCCTTCTCCATCACCTATACCTATACACAACAACACCTATACCCCCCTATTAGACTATTTTACAGGAACTTCTTTTCCACAGCTCATAAAACGGAGGAAAGGGTCCTGAAAGATATTGTTAATAGAAACGTTATCCCTACAGACAAAAATCAGAGGATACAACTGACGATTTACTATAAAACCAGAAAAAAGGCCAGCCTACTCATGAGAAACTCTCCAGACACAAAGCAAAACGCTTTAAAAGAGACCAACGTCGTCTATGCCTTCAAATGCCCTCTTGGGGACTGTAAGCTCCAAAAAACCCAGTATATAGGCAAGACAACAACATCTCTTTCTAGGCGTTTAACGATGCATAAGCAACAGGGCTCCATTAAGGAACATATAATCTCTTCCCACAACCAAACCATCGCCAGAGAAATCCTAGTAAACAACACAGAAATCATCGATAGATACAGCGATAGCAGGCGGCTTGACGTTTGCGAGGCACTACACATTAAGAAGTCAACACCAGCAATCAACAGCCAATTAATGCACAACTATATTCTACCCACCTCAAGACTCCGCTCCAATATAGAAGCATCAAGAAATATGGACCAATAGGCTTTCTACAATCACTTCCATTCAATACCCATTGTTTCGTGTTCTGTCTTGTGTTGATGAATTTAATACCCTATTAATACCACCTCACCCCATCCACCTCACTCAAATGTAGATATAAACAAATCGGAGATGTGTAAGTTCTATTCAATTGTGTATGTGTAAACTAAAGTCTTTGAAAATGTAATAAGTTTTACGAAACGCGCTCAAGTGTCGCGTCAGACTAGAAATGAAAATGAATTTTGGAGAATTGATTTTTGAATTACCACCAGCAGTGAAAAGAAATGTACGGAAGATTGAGAAAATTCGTGTTAGAATTATTAATCTTACTTTTTCGGTCATATTTAATAATATATATATATATATATATATATATATATATATATATATATATATATATATATATATATATATATATATATATATATACATATATATATATATATATATATATATATATATATATATATATATATATATATGTATATATATATATGATGAGTGTGTGTGTGTGTGTGTGTGTGTGCGTGTTAGAGAAATATATGTAATAGACATAATAGAGGAAAAATAGACTGGTTATAAATACGGTGTAGCAAGAGGTAATAACTCTACTCTGCAGGCACAAATAATAAATACACACATCAAACACAATCACATGACACACATACAAACACACACATACAGTGAGTACAATTAGGTGAGTACACACTCACATTGGGGCTGGTGGCTGAGCGGACAGCACGCTGGTCACGTGATCCAGTGGTCCCGGGTTCGATTCCGGGCGTCGGCGAGAAAACAATGGACAGAGTTTCTTTCACCCTGATGCCGCTGTTACCTAGCAGTAAATTGGTACCTGGGAGTTAGTCAGCTGTCACGGGCTGCTTCAAGGGAGTGTGTGTGGTGTGGGGGGAAAAAATAGTAGTTAGTAACAGTTGATTGACAGTTGAGAGGCGGGCCGAAAGAGCAGAGCTCAACCCCCGCAAGCACAACTAGGAGAATACACACACACACACACCACACACACACACACCACACACACACACACACACACACACACACACACACACACACACACACACACACACACACACACACACACACACACACACACACACACACACACACACACACACACACACACACACACACACACACACACACACACACACACACATACAAGGCGAAGACTGAACCTAAATTGCTGCACAGCTACATCAGGAGAAAGACAAAAGGTAATGAAACTGGGGATAGGGGCAGACAGATTCTCTACAAAGAACAAAGAAGTGTGCGAGGAACTCAATAAGAAATTCCGGGAAGTCTTCTTATTAGAGCAAGGAGAGGTCCCAGAGATAAGAGAAAGAATAGTTAACCAGGCATCACTAGAGGAGTTTGAGATTACCAGTGGGGATATAAGGAAGCTTTTGCTTTAGTTGGATGTGACAAAGGCTATTGGCCTGGATGGAATATCGCCATGGACACTAAAGAAAGGAGCAGAAGCACTGTGCCTGCCAATCTCCATGGTGTATAACAAATCACTTGTAACAGGTGAACTGTCAAAAATTTGGAAGATGGCAAACGTACTCCCGATATACAAGAAGGGGGGGGGGGGGTAGACAGGAAGCACTGAACTACAGGCCAGTGTTCCTAACTTGCATACCATACAAGTTAATGGAGAAGATTGTGCAAAAAACGCTAGTGGAAGCGAAGAAGCGAAGCGAAACGAAGCGAAGGAGCGAAGGAACTTTGTGACAAAATACCAACATGGTATCGTGGATGGCAAGTCATGCCTCAGAGGTTTTATTGAATTCTACGATCATGCAACAAGAATCAGGCAAGAAAGAGAGAGAGGTGAGCAGACTCCATATTATTGGATTGCCAGAAAACCTTTGACACGGTACCACACCAGAGACTAGTGCGAAAGCTGGAGATGCAGGCAGGAGTGCAAGGGAAGGTACTCCACTGGATAAGGGAGTTCCTAAGCATCAGAAGACAGCGAGTCACTGTGAGGGTTGAGGTCTCAGATTGGCGAGGCGTCATCAGTGGAGTCCCGCAGGGTTCAGTCCTCGGACCTATACTGTTTCTGATACAAGTATTTGATCTACCAGAGGGTATTGAATCTTTCCTCTCATTGTTTGCTGAAGATGCAAAAATTATGAGGAGGATTAAGAAGGAGGAAGATAGTATGAGGCCAAAAGATGACCTAGACAGACTGAATGAATGGTCCCACAAATGGCTAATAAAGTAATGGCCCGAGTAAATGTAAGGTAATGAAACTACCCAGTGGAAACAGGAGGACAGACACTGGATACAGAATGGGAGATGAAATTCTTCATGAAACGGACAGAGAGAAAGATCTAGGAGTTGATATCACACCATACCTGTCTCCTGAAGCTAACATCAAAAGAATAACATCTGCTGTGTATGGAAGGCTGGCTAACATCAGAACTGTCTTCAGGAACTGTGCAAGGAATCCTTCAGAACCTTGTATGCCACATATGTAAGGCCAGTCCTGGAGTTTGCGGCCCCAGCATAGAGCCCGTACCTCGTCAAGCACAAGACGAAGCTTGAAAAAGTTCAGAGGTATACCACTAGGCTAGTCGCAGAACTAAGAGGCATGAGTTACGAAGACAGGCTGTGGGAAATGCACCTCACGGCACTGGAAGACAGAAGAGTAAGGGGAGACATGATCACTACGTACAAAATTCTCAGAGGAATTGACAGGGTAGATAAACTGTTTAACACGGGTGGTACGCGAACATAAGGACACAAGTGGAGACTGAGTATCCAAATGAGCCACAGGGACGTTAGAAAAAACTTTTCAGTGTCAGAGTAGTTAACTGATGGAATGCATTTGGCAGTGATGTGGTGGAGGCTGACTCCATACACGGTTTCAAATGTATATATGATAGAGCCCAGTCGGCTCAGGAATCTGTACATCAGTTGATTGACAGTTGAGAGGCGGTACCAAAGAGCCTGGGCTCATCCCCCGTAAGCACAACTAGGTGAGTCCACAAATATGAGAAGGAACTTGTTCAGTCTAAAAGCAGCTGTTAATAAGTGGAATGGACCTAATTACGTTGTCGAAGCCAATTCGATACACAGTTTTAATTGTAAATACGAGGAGAGAGTGAAAAAAAGTCTCTGCATTGAACTAATGCTGGTCGACAGGCGGGGATTAAGAGCAGACGTTCGACTCTGCAATTTCACCAATAAAACAAGCTCAATAAATAAATGACATAGTTAAGCTGCGGGCGACCACAACACAAGGACCACTGGTCAGTAGAGCGAAGGTCTCGCTTGATGCAGGTCGGCGTTCAATCCCCGACCGTCCTTGTGGTTGGGCACCATTCCCTTCTCCTCCGTCCCATCCCAAATTCTTATCCTGACCCCTTCCAAGTGCTATATAATCGTTGTGGTTTCGCGCTTTCCCCTGATAGTTCCCTGGTTCTTATTAGCACAAAGGGGCACACCGGTCGACCCTTCGTGGCGTTTCGTTCCAGTAATGGCTAATGGGGTGTGGGGGTTCCCCAGGCATTTACCTTTCTTGCCAAGCCTGTAGAATATTCTCATCAGAACAAGACCAAATTTTTCTCAAGAAAATCAAAACATGCCACTACGAATGAGCATTTAAGACAGTGAAAATCACCATATGCTAAGCTAACTAAGCTCAGCTAAGCTAAGCTAAGCTAAGCTAAGCTAAGCATCAGTAAGCTAACGGCAGTGCAGGAAAAGAATTGTGATTGGTGATTGTTAGTGAAGGTGATAGTTTAAAGTGGAAAAGGTTGGAATTATTCAGGTCCCGCCTTCGCAAAGGGAAGCGTGGAACAATGATTTTAACTAGGTCTAAGTGATTCGACATGGAGGATTGAGAAGTCGTTTGTAACGATTGTCCAATCATAGGGACTAACCGGTACAGCGACGGCCTCACTTCTTGCAGGTCGGGGTTCGATCCCTTGAGGGTCCAAGTAATTGGACATCGTTCCATCACTCTGCCCATCCCCTCTCATCCCAGCTCCAATCCTGCCCTTCGCATCCCTTCCATGTGTCCCACAGTCATGTACTTCCTTAGCCTTCTCTCATAACACCATCCTCGCTATGACTGTAGATCATACCAACACCTGAACAACTCCGATCCTCCCTCAAGGCAGCCTTCCGCCACGCTATTTCCGTCTGAAACAGATGAGAGACATCGTCAGGGTGAGCGTCTTCGAGGACAAGAAGTAGTTCTCATTACTGACGTGACAACAGGAAGGGTCCGTTGTAGAGACGACGGTCAGTGGCAGCTGAAGAGAATGTTGGGAATCAGTGTTGCCGTCAACATTGAAAACCAGTGAAGTGGTTAACTAATCAATTAGTGAACTAGTTGTGATATGGTGACCTGTTTGTTGTTAGCGAACTGCTTGTAATATAGCAAGCTGGTTAAAGTGGTATAGTGAACAGGTAGTAATGATAAAATAAACTGTGGTGAAGTTGGTGGCGTGAAATTGATAGTGAGGATAATTAGCGTGTTCTTCTGACAGGAGAGTGAGTTATTATAAGCTGTCACCTGCAAGTAATGGGGTAATTTTTCTCATGTAAAATATCTGAGATCATCGTTATATATTACTATACAACTTGGGTCATAGATATTACTTGTTAATTTACAATCTTCATATAAATCTTTGAGATCACGAAAGATGAAATAACATAGCAATTTTAAACTTTTACATGAAGAATTCTCGAATTCTCATTTCATTGGGGTGATTCATAAATTATAAGAGTCTTACTCTCTCTCCTCCCTCCTTTTCTCCCTTTCTCTTTCTCTTTATATTCTTATCTCTGTTTGTAAAATATGAATAGGCATAAACGGAATGTTCTAGGAGCTAATTTTTGTTTAAGTATTATTATAAATTACTCCTTGATGACAACGACACCAAACATGAATATTCTACGTTTTCTTAACAATTACTGAAAATATACAAAAATAAATCGTTAATTTCCGGTTAAAAATATCATGCATATGTCCTAGAGTGTAGTTTCCTGAGTGCTTCTTGGCACTCTGACGAGTCCATTAAGTCTAATGGTGCAACAAAAGCTTGGGCAGCTGATGTTAGGATAGACTATTATTTTCTACCTCTACAACACCAAAATTTTTTTAGCCTTAAAACATCAATAATTTCAATACTCACAGAAATCACAATAGCGTGATACATCAATGAACAATATTTGTGTAAAACTTTGGTTTGTGTCTCGGAGAGGCTGCAGAGTCCCAGTAAGTTAGGTACAACTTCTGGTTTCAACTCTTTTGACCATGTCGTAACTCAGTCGATTAAGGCAGCGTCTGGGTTGATCTCGGACGTAGGTTCGAATCCTCGTCACGGCCCTTGTGGATTTGTTTAATAATTTCAACCTCCGAGAGACTGTCATTTTCTATCACTATAACGCTACCCTTTTTTTATTCAAAGACCGTCAGTTTCTACCTTAGTCAGGCAGTCAATTTCTATTTCAGAAAAATCATAAATTTTTAACCACACAGACCATCAATTTTCACCTCAGAGATACCATTATTTTCTACCTGAGAGAGGCCATTATTTTTCAACCTTAGAGAGGCCATTATTTTCTACCTCAGAGAGGCCATCAATATCAGCCGCAGAGAAACCATCCACTTCTATGTCCCATCAATTATTAATTTCATTTCATTTATAATTATTATTTCTCCAACAATAAATTGTTTTAATAAACATTATTTATAAACAGCAGAATAACGTTTATCAAACGTTGATTTAACTTTTTCAACCCTGACGCAACATTCTCATCTTTGCACGTTTATTTATTTTTTATTACTTATACGTTTTTATCATTTAACCAACGTTTTCAAAATATAATGTACGTTTTAAATATTTAATAATCGTCTTCAACATTGAATGTTTTGTCAATGTTTTAAACGTTGAATGTTTCAAATATTTAATTAATATTGTCCATATTAAATTAAAATTTTCAGTATTTGAAATAAAAATTTTCAACACTTAGTGTTTAATAATATTATATCTCCGTTTTATCAACGTTGGATTAACATTTTCAACGTTTAATCAACATTTTCAACATTTAATAAAATTTTAAATATTTATTCACCGTTCTCAACATAGAAATTGTTGATTTTACTGAAATTTTCAACATAAATGTCAAACGTTTTTTGACATTTAATGATCATTTTCAACATTTAATAAACATATTCAACATTTGATAAACATTTTCAACATTTAGTATTTTCAACATGTATTATTTTCAACATTTAATATTTTCAACATTTCAATATTTTCAACATTTAATTAACGTTTTGAACGTTTAAACAACATTGGAGGAACAATTTAAACTGTTTAGCAAATTTGGATTAACATTTTCCATGTTTTAAGAGCATTGGATCAACGCTCCATCGTTGACCAAAAGTTGGATCCAATTTAAACGTTTAATTAAAGTTTGATCAATATTTTCAACGTTTAATCAAAGTTAAATCAATAATTCCAACGTTTAATCAATATTTAACCAATTGTTTAGCGGTTATCAAAATTTTAAACGTTTAATCAGAGGTGGATCAAAGTATAATAAACTTTTTGAACGTTGATAACTTTTATTAAAGACATTTAAAGATTATTATAATTTTGTGGTGTTTAATAACCTTTTTCAATGCCTAATTAATAGTAAAAGTTTTCATTTTTTAATAAACGTTTTCGACTTTTAACCAAAGTTTTCAATGTTTAACGAATGTTTTCAACTTTTAATAAACGTTTAAACAACATTACCAACCATATATAAACGCTAAATCAACATCTTCAAAGTTTAGTAGACCTGGAACTTGAATCAGTAATTATATTGTATGGAAAGCTTCTAAGAATTCCTGTCACAAGTGGGGGACAATCAACAATAAAAATAGAAAAATATATATATCAAATAAAGAACAATGACGACATGGATCAAAAACTGTTAGGAAAACTGGTATAAGGGTCATATTTATTATGGTGTTAGGTAATGGTAATAGGCATCATAAGGTATCCAAAGTGTTAGGAAAATAGCAATAATGGGCAACAATAGTGTTAGGGGAAATAGCAATATGCATCATGTATATTAAATTGCCAAGAGTCACGAGAAGCAAATTGCTAGGGAATAAACAGCAGTATGGGTATGGTGGTGTACTATCATGGGGCTATTGTGTATCTCCACCTGTGTGAATATACACAATAGGCTCCTGTGTATCCCCACTTGTGTATGTATACACAACTGGCTCCTGTGTATCCTCACAGAGGTTCCTTGATCGCTATGCTGAAGAGGCCTTGATCCAAGGCTTGTATGTAGCCTTGGCAAATTCTCATCACTATTATTGTTATTGAGAAAATCGGTTGGATCGATGCGGTGATTCGAACCAACGATCTGGGTACTCCAACTCGCTAACTTTACCCCTGTATCACGACATGGTACAGGGGTAAGGTGCGCTGACTGGTGTATCCAGAACGCTTGGTCGAGTCACTGCATTGTTCTAACTGATCTTCTCAATGATATATAGGGTTAAGTGTTATTTTTATCTTTATATTATTGACCCAAGACTCCAATGAAGCAGTAGGCTGAATTTGTTATTAAGGAAGTATGAGGAGAAAACACTAAGCCAGTATGACTATATAGTACTAGGAAGGGTTATGAAGACAAGGCAACTCGGCCTAATAGAGCGACACATTTTAACGTATACTCTACCTAAGGGCAAAAATTGTCGTACTAGAAAATGGTAGCGGCTCCCGAAATTGTCGTACTGTCCCATTTTTTTAATGGGTCATCTGGTAGGTTAGGATATGGGCACTTTAGTACGACAGTTTCTTGACGTTGGGAAAGCTTAGGAGGACGGGAAAAGGGTAAGTTGCTCAACCACTTAGAACATCGGTGATAGAACATTAACCACGAAACAGTAAAATTATTACTACGACAAAAAGAAAAGAACGATATGCTTTTAATTCGACTCGACGTCGGTTCTAGGGAAGGGGAAGACGTTTGGACACGTTTCCGTACACCTGATGCAGCTGTTCATCTAGTACTAAATCTGTACCTGGCCGGCAAGCGGCCCTTGTGGGTTACGTCAAAGGAGAGGTCAGTCATTAGCCATTATTAATCAGTAATGGGGACCTTAATAAGTCAAAGAGGCTTCCTGTCACCTGACTATTGGAAACCATATTACTATCTGAGCTCTAGGCTAGCCCATACTCCACCACTGATGCACTTACTCGTGTCGATAGGTTTTATACCAGCATGAATAGCAAATCCTCCAAGACATGTATTTAAACATCAAGACAGGCGATTTTAGGAGTTTACTGTAGGTAGACTAGTTTTTCGACCCTTCGTCACTCAATCATATATGCTGGGTCTACATTTCAAGTGAAGCAGTCACTACGTCTGTACTTCCCCATCTCAAGTGTAGCAGTCCCTACCTTTGTACTTCCGTATCTTAAGTGAAGCAGTCACTACGTCTGTACTTCCCCATCTCAAGTGTAACAATCCCTTCATCTGTACCTACCTATCAGCATTTAACTCTCAGTGACTACGGAGAAGTGAGTTATAGTTTTATTTGCCTCGCTTTCTCCTCTCACTGTACCTGTTGCGTTTTAATTGCATTATTAATTGGTTAATTTCGGTGTCGAATCTGGCCATAACGTTGTGGACGGAGGTGGCTTCCACAGCTTCTTCTTTCAGTGTATTCCCCTTGTTTACCACCCGTTCAGGGTACTGAGTGTTTCTTGACATTTCTTCGACTCAATTGCACATGAATTTCTGGGTAAACAGAGCTTCAAGTGCACCCCCACTAAGACACAATGACGCTTCACAACGTAACTACAACTATTTCGTCTTGTTACAACGTTCTAATAACGCAATTAAGAGTAAACAAATGTCGTTGTGAGTTTGCTGGATAGATGGAGCTTCCATGATGCAAGTACTGAGCGTAGAGTATATAATGGCTCGAGGTTCATTAAGAAGGAAAATATAGTCATTGTTGGTACACGCAATTCTCTAATAATACAATAGTTATCTCAACAGGTTTGAAATGTTTACGAGTCGTCACATAACTAGTGAGTCCTTGGTACCTCTCCTAGGTACCTCTCCTTGGTACCTCTCCAGGTACCAAGTGCTCCATCACTCCCAGGTCCACCTTCCCTCCTGCCGTTGCCCGCTGCCATGCTCCATCACTCACGCCGCCTAATTTTCTCCCCTGCACCGTCAGGTCTATCAGGCCACCGTCCGGGTCCCTGGGGGGCGCCACTCACCAATGGCCTCCGCCCGGCCTACCCCATACATCACCTTTTATGCCCCTAGTCACACCTGTTTCTCTCGGAAGGACCATAATCAACTTCGACTCTTTCTTTGCTTGAAACTATTTTTTTTACCAATTACGAACTTATTACAATTCCTTATGAATGATCCCTCAGAGCCTCGAACCTGTGGGGAGTGCCAGAGCCTCAGAGCAGTGGCAGGTCCAGTACCGTACCGACTGTGCCAACCATAGTGTTATAATTGTAGGTGGTGTGGGAGACCCTCCTACACCCCTATACCCCCGCTACACTCCTGCTTCCCTGGCACACATTGTCATCAGTTCCCTGAACATGGTGGGATCGTCCCTGGGCTTCAGGCAGCTTGAGTGGTCCCCAACCATCAGTTTTATCAACAACTACTGTTGGATAAAAGTTGCAAGCATCCACTAAACATATAGCTATAGTTCTGACAAGTTTGAAAGTCTTGTGAAAGATGGGAGTCTTTTTCCATTTCACACCTGTGTAGACCTTCTCAACACGCTTGAAAACACCTCGTTGACACGCTTAGAGTACTCTTATTACACACTTAAACCGTACTTAATACACATGTAAATTACAATTAGAATACACTTATTATACAGTTAGAGCACACCTAATATACACTTATTGCACAGTTAGAGCACACCTAATATACACTTATTACACAGTTAGAGCACACCTAACATACACTTATTACACAGTTAGAGCACACTTAATATACACTTAAAGCACACTTAATGCTTACCTAGAACACACTTGTTACACACTTGGAGAACACTTCTTACACATTTAGAGAAAGTACATCTGTTACGGACCCGAGCCCAGCGTCCGAGCACGGAGCTGTAACGACCACGCCATCTGTGGGTCAGCTCCCGAAACCCCCTCCAAATGGACAGCGCCATCTAGTGAGGACAGGATATACCGGCCACAGGGGCTGGTTTCCCGTCCTAATCAGCTCGTGACATATCCGCTGGTGACCTCTGGTGAGGTGACGCTTAGACAGCAACGCCATCTATGGAGTGGATAGGTGGGCGTTTGTGTCTAAGCCTGTGAGTGAGGTGCCCTAGAGTGTCATCAGTACTAATGACGTGTCTGATTACAGAGTCGACCTGGGACTGCTGAATCGGATGGTGGATCAGTCTACCCAAGGCAGCCGTAGAACCTCCACGCATTTGCTGCTGAAGCTGTGAGTCACCCCCCGGATGAACACTGTTGTGTTAGCCTGCCTGTGAGGTGGCAAAACCAGGGATTGTCGTACCCGGGGCTGACTGGTGGAGAAGACTAGCCACTGGGGTGTTGTGGTGAGGAGAGTGATCTGTGAAATCACACGAGGCTCCTGCCTAGGGCTCGCAACCCTAGTATCGGTCGTGGAGTGGCCTAACCAGCGGAACTGATTGGAACCTGCCAGCTACAGGCTGGATTTGTGGTTGAAGGCCTCCACGACGGTGCCCTCAGTGGAACTGTGATTTGGCTGGCCTGTGTCCAGGGTAGACTCGAGAGAATCGAAGGATTCAACGTGAGGCCACAAGAAGAGGACCAGGGCTACTCCTCTCGAGCACCGTGGAACATTCCTGCGTCTTCAGAGGAAGACCATATTGTATATTAAAGTGTTTATACCCCCCCCCCCGTCTGATAATTTATGTATTTATTTATTGGTGATGGTAATCATATATTTAAGTTTAGTGCCTTTGTCTCCCTTCCCCTTTAATTTACTTGCATTACGGAACACACCCCTTGAAAGCCACTACTAATTTGGGGCCGGATACCCAATCTCTATTAACATCAGAGAAAGAACCCAGTTGCGACCCAAGAGGGCCGTAACAACATCCAAGACTACAATGTGTATTTCAACCCCTCCCTCCACCTATAATTTTATGTACGTAACCACAGCCACAACACTCATGACAAAAGTTGTAGCCTACATGAGCCTCCTCTCCAATCGAACAGCAGCCCGTCCTCCTAAGTTTTCCCAACGTCAAGAAACTGTCGTACTAAAGTACCCTTAGCCTAACCTACCAGATGACCCAAAGCAGAATATTGGACAGTGTGTCAATTTCGCGAGCCGCTACCATTTTCTAGTACGACGATTTTTTAGCCTTAGGCAGTGTATACGTCAGAAAGCGACGCTGTATTAGTAGGACGGGTTGGGAATACACGTGTCACTGGCGCTCTTTTAACCCCTCCCGGGCAGGAGCTTAAACTCAACTCTCCCAGGGTGCTCCAGCTTCATTGTCTCGGCAGGTTTCTCTCTCCGAATACTACGCTGCGCGAGTGTGGTGCCTGGACCACAGTGGTAATCCTTTTTGTTGGTCTGGCCGGCCTGTATATCCTTACATATATCCTCCCATGCTGGTGGCGCTCAAATACACTCGCGTGAACACACACACACACAGACACACGCAGGTGTCAAAAGGTGTCGTGCGGCCGAGCGGACAGCTTTCGGTAATCGTAGTCCACGAACCTTGATTTAATTCCCGGCCGAGGCAGAAACAAATGGGAAATAGTTTCTTTCGTCTGATGACTCTCTTCCCATAGCAATAGATAGGTATCTGGGAGTTAGCTGCTGCAGCCTGCGTTCTGGGGGGATATATGTGTGCACGCGCGCAAGTGAGTAAAATATGGAGGATATATATATATATATATATATATATATATATATATATATATATATATATATATATATATATATATATATATATATATATATATATATATATATATATATATATATATATACTAACGTCTTAATGTTGCTACCAGTGGTGCAAAATAGCGGCGGTGTTTCTGAAGAGTGAGTGCGTGCATTTTTTGGTCACACAGAGTTCGACAACCAATTTACCATCTGGACCAGTTTCTGAGAGTGTTCCCCGGTGTAAATAGCTCGTCATCCATCACCAAAATTACATAATCGATGCTGGGAGGTGATCGACACAAGGGTAATCTTGTTAATTTCATTGTTGCACATTTTGAACATTTTCTACTCTAATTATGAGATAATAATATTAGTGTATACAGAGGTTGAGTGAATACTCACGTCTGCACTTGTATATTAAAATACACATACACAAGAGCACACAAACACATGCATCCACATGCACTCAAGCACACACACGCACACACACACACACACACACACACACACACACACACACACACAAGGGGCCTCGTAGCCTGGTGGATAGCGCGCAGGACTCGTAATTCTGTGGCGCGGGTTCGATTCCCGCACGAGGCAGAAACAAATGGGCAAAGTTTCTTTCACCCTAAGTGCCCCTGTTACCTAGCAGTAAATAGGTACCTGGGAGTTAGTCAGCTGTCACGGGCTGCTTCCTGGGGTGTGTGTGTGTGGTGTGGAAAAAAAAAAGAAAAAAAAAAAAGTAGTTAGTAAACAGTTGATTGACAGTTGAGAGGCGGGCCGAAAGAGCAAAGCTCAACCCCCGCAAAAACACAACTAGTAAACACACACACACACACACACACAAACACACAGAGGCCCTAACAGGGGCCTATGGCTGAGTGGACATAGCCTAGGACTCGTATTCCTTGGGCCCGGGTTCGATCCCGGTGCCGGCGGAAAGTGATGGCCAGAGTTTCTTTCACCCTGATGCACCTCCGCGACAACACACACCGAAACGTACGGACGTTGGTACAACGTCTCCGAACAAGTTTTAACACCTCCTAACCAGTGTATAACAACCAATATAGCACAGGTGTAACAACGTTCTAATACGTCATAAAACACGTTAGCCAAGATTGTAACAACTTTATTACAAGTTGTAACCAAGGCGGAAATAGGACACAGTTTCGGTTTGTGTTTCCAGGAGCTGTTACTCACAGTAAATAGGTACCTGGGAGTTAGACCGCTGTTAAGGACTGCTTCCTTGGTGTGTGTGTGTGTGTATGTGTGTGTGTACTTACCTAATTGTGCTTGCGGGGGTTGAGTTCTGGCTCTTTGGTTTTTGTGTGTTTGTGTGTGTGAAAAAAACTGTTAATTGACAGAGGTTGGGTTTAAAGAGCAAGAGCTCAACCCCCGCAAGCACAACTAGGTGAATACACATATATCCCTGTTAATAGGATCCCTGTTATCCACCTCACAGGTCCTCACACCCATGGAACAGCCTCCCCCACCAGCAGAACACTCTCCAAGAAGGCGATTTGAGAAGGGACAGAAGAAAGTGAGCCTCAAAGCGATGTACACTAATATAGATGGAATTACAAATAAAGCAAATGAGCTTCGAGAACGGGTACTAGAGGAAAACCCAGACATAATAGCCCTCACAGAAACAAAGATCACGAAAACGATAACAAACGCAGTGTTCCCACAGGACTATTATGTTATGAGGAAAGATAGGGAAGAAAGAGGTGGGGGTGGTGTAGCTCTGCTGGTAAGAAAAGGCTGGGATTTTGAGGAGATGGATATTCAGGTCTGTGAAGGTTTCAGTGACTACATAGCAGGTACAATAACAAATGGAGGGAATAAAAAATTATAGTCGTAGTCATATATAATCCACCACCAAATGACAGAAGACCTAGACAGGAATATGATAGAAACAACATGGCCACCATGAACATAATAGAAAGAGCAGCTTCTGTTGCTAGCAGGAATGGATCTGGACTACTAATTATGGGAGACTTCAACCATGGGAAGATAGATTGGAAGAACAGAGACCCGCATGGAGGACCAGAAACATGGAGGGCTAAGCTGCTGGACGTGGCAACAAGAAACTTTCTAAGCCAGCACATCAAAGAACCAACAAGAATGAGAGGAGAAGATGAACCAGCAATGCTTGATTTGATATTTACCCTAAATGAGTGGGATATAAGAGAAGTTAAGATGGAAGTGCCCTTGGGAATGAGTGACCACAGTGTATTGAACTTTGAGTACCTGGTAGAGCTAGGACTTATCTCCCCCAAAAAAGAACTAGGAATCAAAAGGCTGGCATACCGAAAGGGAAATTATGAACAGATGAGAAGTTTCCTAAGTGAAATACCTTGGGACACAGACCTCAGAGATAAGTTTGTACAGGGTATGATGGACTATGTTACCCAAAAGTGTCAGGAAGCAGTAAACAGGTTCATCCCGGCCCAAAGGGGAAAAATCCGAGAAGCAACAGAAGAATCCATGGTATAATAGTGCATGTATGGAAGCGAAGAAACTGAACAAAAGGGCGTGGAGGAACTTCCGGAATAACAGAACACCAGAAAGCAGAGAGAGATACCAGAGAACCAGGAATGAGTACGTCAGTGTGAGAAGAGAAGCAGAGAAAAGTTTTGAAAATGATATAGCAAACAAAGCCACAACCGAACCAAAGCTACTCCACAGTCACATCAGAAGGAAAACAACAGTGAAAGAACAGGTATTGAAACTTCGAACAGGCGAGGACAGGTATACAGAGAATGACAGAGAGGTGTGTGAAGAACTCAACAAGAGGTTCCAGGAGGTCTTCACAATAGAACAAGGTGAGGTCACCTTGCTAGGAGAAAGGGAGGTAAACCAGGCGGCCTTGGAAGAGTTCGAAATTACGAGAGAGGAGGTCAAGAGACACCTGCTGGATCTGGATGTTAGAAAGGCTGTTGGTCCAGATGGAATCTCATCATGGATACTGAAAGAGTGTGCAGAGGCACTTTGCTTGCCACTCTCCATAGTGTATAGTAAGTCACTGGAGACGGGAGACCTACCAGAAATATGGAAGACGGCGAATGTGGTCCCAATATACAAAAAGGGCGACAGGCAAGAGGCACTGAACTACAGGCCAGTGTCCTTGACTTGTATACCATGCAAGGTGATGGAGAAGATCGTGAGAAAAAACCTGGTAACACATCTGGAGAGAAGGGACTTCGTGACAAATCGCCAACATGGGTTCAGGGAGGGTAAATCTTGCCTTACAGGCTTGATAGAATTCTACGATCAGGTGACAAAGATTAAGCAAGAAAGAGAGGGCTGGGCGGACTGCATTTTCTTGGATTGTCGGAAAGCCTTTGACACTGTACCGCATAAGAGGCTGGTACATAAGCTGGAGAGACAGGCAGGTGTAGCTGGTAAGGTGCTCCAGTGGATAAGGGAGTATCTAAGCAATAGGAAGCAGATAGTTACGGCGAGAAGTGAGACCTCCGATTGGCGTGAAGTCACCAGTGGAGTCCCACAGGGCTCTGTACTCGGTCCTATCTTGTTTCTGATATATGTAAATGATCTCCCAGGAGGGTATCGATTCATTTCTCTCAATGTTTGCAGGACGATGCTAAAATTATGAGAAGGATTAAAACAGAAGAGGACTGTTTGAGGCTTCAAGAAGACCTAGACAAGCTGAAGGAATGGTCGAACAAATGGTTGTTAGAGTTTAACCCAACCAAATGTAATGTAATGAAGATAGGTGTAGGGAGCAGGAGGCCAGATACAAGGTATCATCTGGGAGAGGAAATTCTTCAGGAGTCAGAGAAGGACAAAGACTTGGGGGTTGATATCACGCCAGACCTGTCTCCTGCAGCACATATCAAGCGGATAACATCAGCGGCATATGCCAGGCTGGCCAACATACGAACGGCAGAAATTTGTGTAAAGAATCATTCAGAATTTTGTATACCACATATGTCAGGCCAATCCTGGAGTATGCAGCCCCAGCATGGAGTCCATATCAAGTCAATCATAAAACTAAACTGGAAAAGGTTCAAAGGTTTGCCACCAGACTAGTACCCGAGCTGAGAGGTATGAGCTACGAGGAGAGACTACGGGAATTAAACCTCACTTCGCTGGAAGACAGAAGAGTTAAGGGGGACATGATCACCACATTCAAGATTCTCAAGGGAATTGATAGGGTAGATAAAGACAGTCTATTTAACACAAGGGGAACACGCACAAGGGGACACAGGTGGAAACTGAGTGCCCAAATGAGCCACAGTGATATTAGAAAGAACTTTTTTAGTGTCAGAGTGGTTGACAAATGGAATGCATTAGGAAGAGATGTGGTGGAGGCTGACTCCATACACAGTTTCAAGTGTAGATATGATAGAGCCCGATAGGCTCAGGAACCTGTACACCTGTTGATTGACGGTTGAGAGGCGGGACCAAAGAGCCAGAGCTCAACCCCCGCAAACACAACTAGGTGAATACACAGCCAAGTGATCAGCGTCCGCGATTCACAATCTACTGACATCCTCAATCTGGGGAATTGTTCGATTCCCGTTTGAGGTAAAAACAAATGGATAGACCTTCATTCACTTGATACATCTGTCCACCTAACAGTGAACATAGACCTATAGGATTTATATAGCTGTTGTGGGCTGCATCATAAATGTGTGTGTGTTAGAGAGAGAGAGAGAGAGAGAGAGAGAGAGAGAGAGAGAGAGAGAGAGAGAGAGAGAGAGAGAGAGAGAGAGAGAGAGAGAGATAGAGAGAGAGAGAGAGAGAGAGAGAGAGAGAGAGAGAGAGAGAGAGAGAGAGAGAGAGAGAGAGAGAGAGAGAGAGAGAGAGAGAGAGAGAGAGAGAGAGAGAGAGAGAGAGAGAGAGAGAGAGAGAGGGAGCGAGAGAGAGAGAGGAGAGAGAGAGGAGAGAGAGAGAGAGAGAGAGAGAGAGAGAGAGAGAGAGAGAGAGAGAGAGAGAGGGAGCGAGAAATATACAGCAGTTATGAGAGAGGAAATCGGTCAGAGTTCAGCACACTACACAAACCACGGTTATAAAGGCGGGGTCCAAGAACTAGCAGCTCATACCTGCAATAACATTTAATAAACACAAACATACATACAAAAATAGTACACAATGAAATATAAAGTAGAGTATTGAAGAAACTAACAACAATCAAGCAGGGAAGAAGGGGTTAATGTATGACTGCTCTTTTGACGTCTTCCACAAGGGACTTGACATTGTGCCACACCGACTCCTGTTTATTAAACACTATCTTCTTGTTCACTATATATTACCTTCATGCTTACTATCTATTGTATTCCCATTTGCTGCTTGTTCGCTATTTATATTCTCCCTATTACTGCCCATTATCTCTCTGTTTAGTAGCCTTTATTGTCTCGTTTAATACCAGTTCTGTGCACATTTAAAACCTATTATTATCCCGTTTACTAATCATTATTTCTCCGTTTAATAACCATTATTTCCCCCCATTTACTACCCATTATTTGCACGTTCATTACCCATTATTTCCACATTTATTAACCATTATTTCCCCATTTACTACCCCATTATATCCCCGTTTACTGACCATTATTCCCCATTTACTAACCATTGTACCGCCGTTACTAATTATTATTTTCCCATTTACTACCCACTATTTGGAAGTTCATTTCCCATTATTTCACTGTTTGCTATCCATTATTTCTCCGTTTACTCCCAATTAATATCCGCCTTTACTATCCTTTATATAAGCTTCCCATTTCTCAAAGAGAAATGAGAATCATCCCTCCCTACTTACACACACCTGCCTTTCATCCTTCCGAACTTACACACACCTGCCTTTCATCCTTCCCTACTTACACACACCTGTCTTTCATCCTTCCCTACTTATACACACCTGCCTTTCATCCTTCCCTATTTACACACACCTGTCTTTCATCCTTCCCTACATACACACACCTGTCTTTCATCCTTCCCAACTTACACACACCTACCTTTCATCCTTCCCAACTTACACACACCTGCCTTTCATCATTCCCTACTTACACACACCTGCCTTTCATCCTTCCCTTCTTACACACCTGCCTTTCAATCTTCCCTTCTTTCACACCTGCCTTTCATCCTTAACTATTTACAAACCTGCCTTTACTTCTTCCCTACCTTCACACCTCCCTTTCATCCTTCCCTACTTAAAACACCTGTCTTTCATCCTTTCCTACTTACACTCACCTGTCTTTCCTCCTTCCCTACTTACACACCTGCCTTTCATCCTTCCCTACTTACACACACCTGCCTTTCATCCTTCCCTACCTACACACACCTGCCTTTCATCCTTCCTCTCCTATTCACGTGCCTTCTACAGTCCTACACACCAGCCCTCTGCCTTCCTCACAAACCTGCTTTCCTCATTCCTTCCTCACACACCTGTACCCTCACCCTTTTTCTCTCACACACATTCTACATTTTCTCTATCACATACCTGCCCTGAAATATTCCTTCCGTATACACCTGCTCTACGTCTTTAGTTTGAACTACACATCGACATAGTATCATTGGCTTATAGGCCTATATCAAAACATTTAATATTAACATCATATTCCATTTTCTCATATATCTTTGTCCGTGAATGTTATAGGCTGAACATCAAGGATATGTTTTAACAGAACATTATCTACATTTCAGTGCTTTGTCCTTATGTTCTCATGTCACAGCTCATTGTTCTCATGTCACAGCTCATTGTTCTCATGTCACAGCTCATTGTTCTCATGTCACAGCTCCTTGTCCTCATGTCACATCTCCTTGTCCTTATGTCACAGCTCATTGTTCTCATGTCACAGCTCCTTGTCCTTATGTCACAGCTCATTGTTCTCATGTCACAGCTCATTGTTCTCATGTCACAGCTCATTGTTCTCATGTCACAGCTCCTTGTCCTCATGTCACAGCTCATTGTCCTCATGTCACAGCTCATTGTCCTCATGTCACAGCTCATTGTCCTCATGTCACAGCTCCTTGTCCTTATGTCACAGCTCCTTGTCCTTATGTCACAGCTCATTGTTCTCATGTCACAGCTCATTGTTCTCATGTCACATCTCCTTGTTCTCATGTTACAGCTCCTTGTTCTCATGTCACAGCTCATTGTTCTCATGTCACATCTCCTTGTTCTCATGTCACATCTCCTTGTTCTCATGTTACAGCTCCTTGTTCTCATGTCACAGCTCCTTGTTCTCATGTCACAGCTCCTTGTCCTCATGTCACAGCTCCTTGTTCACATGTCACAGCTCCTTGTCCTCATGTCACAGCTCCTTGTCCTTATGTCACAGCTCCTTGTCCTCATGTCACAGCTCCTTGTTCTCATGTCACAGCTCCTTGTCCTTATGTCACAGTTCCTTGTCCTTATGTCACAGCTCCTTGTCCTCATGTCACAGCTCCTTGTTCTCATGTCACAGCTTCTTGTCCTCATGTCACAGCTCATTGTTCTCATGTCACAGCTCATTGTCCTCATATCCCTTCCAAGGGAGGTATTGTTGTTCCAGCTTAGTGCTTATTCCTCATAATTCCATTCCATTACAGTTCCATTGCTTGTAGTAGGTACCTTGTTAGGCTTCAGGAGATTACATACATATATCTCAAAGTTACTGCAATACAGGTTTCTCCTCTGTAAAAATCAATGCATTCAATTCTGGATATTGGAACCTGCTGCAATAATTTGTTATGCTCAATGTTCAAAATAATTTTCAGCTGTAGTTTCTCTACAATCAGTTCACTTGGTTTCTCTTCTAAGTACAATGCGAATCAATATTTTATCTTGTTCGGTAATCACCGCAGTCGCCTCACAACCGAATGGTCCCGGGTTCGATTCCCGTGACGAGTAAAATGTTTGAGACATTAGACCAAGTTTTCTTTATAATTGATGTCCTCTGTTCAACCTAGTAGTAAATAGTCATCTGTGATTTAGGTAACTGTTGTGGGATGCACCCAGTGGAGGGTCAGAAGTTTGTCTAGGCAGGAGTAGCGAACCTTTTAGAGAGCGAACCTTTTGAATTTTATTCAAAATTTTGAATAATCCTTAAAGAAAACAAAATATCACCTGAAATATCTGCCCGAAACGCTATGTGTATTAGTAGGCTTTGCAAGAATGTAAAAATACCAATATTATATAATCTCACAAACCCATTGTATCATGTAAATAATTTATTATTATTATTATTATTATTATTATTATTATTATTAATATTATTATTATTATTATTATTATTATTATTATTATTATTATTATTATTATTATTATTATTATCAAGAGTTTCCTTGGTAATTTTGAGCCGCAGATTTTGAAGATTATTATATATGTATTTTACCATTATCGTTTTAGGAAGAACAAAATGCATGAAAACCTTGGTTCAGAAGTCTGTTTAGGCAACCTACAACTCTTGTGAATGTTTTATATGGTGCGTCTTTAGAAGGTTTGTTATTAATAACTAGAAATTCCCAATACGTAAAATTAATGAATTAGTATCAATAATAATATACTTTTTAAAGAAAAAAGTTACGTTGCTTATTTACGTGTGTATTTATTGTTTTACTATTAACAAAGGAGTAACTGGGAGATAGTTGCAATAAATGTAGGCTTCTTAGAAGGCCCGTTACAAAATCGCGAAAGTGTTAATGTGTTTAACACGTCAACTGAAAAGCGGCATAAGTTTATTAACAGTATTTTACCTAATAAGCAACTGAACATGTGAACGTGA
The DNA here is from genome assembly GCF_040958095.1 of Procambarus clarkii. Taxonomy (NCBI): domain Eukaryota; kingdom Metazoa; phylum Arthropoda; class Malacostraca; order Decapoda; family Cambaridae; genus Procambarus; species Procambarus clarkii. The sequence goes on along the minus strand of NC_091171.1, from coordinate 29,036,449 downwards.
AATTTTGCGCTTTGATTCATATTGAAAAACAACAAAATAAGGAAAATGAGTTTTTTTTGCTCCTAGTGAGACATACTGTTGCACCAACGATGAGAAATATATTATATAAGGCTAGTATTTGGTTGTTTTAAGAGCTATGCCCGCAGCACTAGATTCATAAGTCTACTCCTATACATTTCGATGAAAATAGTGTTAATACTGCCAATACAAAACTTTTCAGACAGTCCAAAGTTTCAAGAATGGAATTCCAGAGTTTCAAAACCTCCTTTTCTGCAATTTTCTGCATTAATCAAGTTACTAACCTTGAAACTGATCAAGAAAATATTAAAAGTCAATCCATTGTAACATTCATTAAATCAAGTTTCTCTAATGTTATACTGTCTTCACACATGAATTTTGCAGTTTCTTCAAATGATCTAAATATAGTAAATTCAAAAGAATATTGATCAGATGTTGAATCAATGATGTTCGAAAACTGCATTTGAAGGCTCTTAATGCCTGTTTTCTCGTGAATTTCTAGATATGAAACGCGTTTTTTTGATTTGGACAATATTTAAAAGTGTCATTTGTCAACATCGAGTTTAAACATTTCTCTTTGATTTCATAGGCTTTTATGTTATTAAACATAACATCCATATTTGCCAGAGACCTCTAATTTGGAGTTAAGTCACTTAAATGGGATGGAGAAAACGGAGAAAAACATGACTCCAAAAATCCACTCAACGTCAGATAATTCTTTGACAAGAAAATTTGTCATTCGTTAAAAAACAGATGAATCTCACCCACTCAGTTAATCGTTTCAGGAAAGAACCTCTACTAATCCAAAGAACATTGTAGTACATGAAAAGTCCTATGTACACCGAATTCACCTCGCTCACAAAATTCTGTAATTGCATTTATTTTTAAGTACACGCAAAAATGCAATTTACTAACTTGGTTTCAATTTGACTTCTTCATTTTCCTGAGATTAGCTTTTGAACTTAAGGCCTCTTCGTGTAATGAAAGACTACCACTGAATTTAGAACATATTTTACAAAACACATTTATAAAACCCCCATGTTTGCCACTAATGCTAGGTGCACTATCAGTTGCCCCATTAACTATTTCTGGATGGTCAACCTGTCGCTTAGACTATTTACTTGAACCAGGCATATTTCATCCGCTGTGGGTTTAAATATGCCTGTAACGTGGCCAGGTTAACCAGTTCTCCGCATATTTCACCACCCTTGCACAATGAAGTAACATCACCGCTCTCATCAACACAAACGGAATGAAATTTACATGAACCAAGACTTTTTTTACGCTGTTCTACTGTTTCCAAATTAAATATTCAATCTTTTATTGTATATCTACTCAAAACCAAATCCTTAATGCACTGAATGTTTTTTTTCCCCCATTTCCGGAAAACTGTAAAATGGAAAAGAACACATTCTAGCCCCTGAGTGCTTTACCGTGTTGAGTAATTATCTTTGAAATCTCAAACCCAGTAGCAACTAAGGTAGAACCGCATGAAACAAATTTCATTAAAACATTACACTGTGGTTTTTGCTGATTTCGTGAAAAATTGTTTTTTTGTGTGTTCTTGCTCATTTATTTTTCAAAACCCTTTATGAATAATAATGGCGCTGTACAGAGGAAGTTCTGCACAGCTAATATTTCCCCAAATAAGATACATAATGGTTTGTCATCCTTTACGATCATACCAAATCTTACTCTCTACAATTCATATAAGTATCTGATGCCATTTTCTATATTTAAACGTTATATTTTTGGTAATAGATAAGCTCACTTTCTGAACACTCTGAAAGGGGCAAATACACAACATAATATAAATAATAATGTAGTAGCGATTGCCCATTCACTAATATATAAATCATTATACTTACGGCGAAACGATAAATGTTCATGGAACTGCTGAACTATATATTTACTACTATTATCAATATATATACCCAGTGTTCACTTACAAACCACAGAAGACACATATAATCACAGTAAAGTCAATGTCAGCCGTTTACATTAATCATTACCCAAATACTGATGTAGACGCTGGAATTTCGACGCGTTCAGGACGTGTCCTCCGACCTCACATGTTCCTACTACCGCCCAGTTTATATATATATATATATATATATATATATATATATATATATATATATATATATATATATATATATATATATATATGTGTGTGTGTATATCACGAAAATAAACACGTGATTAAGAATGTGACAATGTCAGACCACGGAGGAAAAATGAAACAGGAAATTTCCTTAAGTACTTTCGTATATTAAATACATCTTCAGAAGGTCTGAAGATACCTTCTAGAAGATAAAGATGTATTTAATATACGAA
>NC_091171.1:28999094-29029094 GCF_040958095.1 Procambarus clarkii | reverse complement strand
GATCTAGATACTACACATTCAGCAGCCCTGGAGGCCACAAATTAGTGCACTGGGAATCACAAAGTGACTCTGGGTGATTGTGAGACTTAGGACCCACAAAACAGGAGCCCTGGGAGCCACAAAACAGGAGCCCTGGGAGCCACAAAACAGGAGCCCTGGGAGCCACAAAACAGGAGCCCTGGGAGCCACAAAACATGAGCCCAGGGAGCCACAAAACAGGAGCCCTGGGAGCCACGAAACAGGAGCCCTGGGAGCCACAAAACAGGAGCCCTGGGAGCCACGAAACAGGAGCCCTGGGAGCCACAAAACCGGAGCCCTGGGAGCCACAAAGCAAGAGCTCTGGGAGTCACAAAGCAAGAGCCCTGGGAGCCACAAAACAGGAGCCCTGGGAGCCACAAAGCAAGAGCCCTGGGAGTCACAAAGCAAGAGCCCTGGGAACCACAAAACAGGAGCCCTGGGAGCCAGAAAGCAAGAGCCCTGGGAACCACAAAACAGGAGCCCTGGGAGCCACAAAGCAAGAGCCCTGGGAGCCACAAAACAGGAGCCCTGGGAGCCACAAAACAGGAGCCCTGGGAGCCACAAAGCAAGAGCCCTGGGAGCCACAAAACAGGAGCCCTGGGAGCCACAAAACAGGAGCCCTGGGAGCCACAAAGCAGGAGCCCTGGGAGCCACAAAGAAGAGCCCTGGGAGCCACAAAGCAAGGTGAACACTCCCCCAACACACAACATTGTGGGTGCGCCCAGTGATGTACTTAGCGCTGGGCCAAGAGGGTGCTACACGTTAGGAACATACCATTAACGTGACCCGCAATTGGCCAATATTGGCCCATATGAGTTCTCTCCAGAGGCACTTGTGTACGTAGCGGTTACAAGCGTATCAAACCGGATGCTATTTAGAGTAAATTATTGCGTTGGAAACGTAAACGTTTTCAGAACGCAATGTTGGAACGTCTGTCATACGATGTGGAGATGTTTCATGACTGGCAATGCGAAATGATCCGATCAGGGTTCGAACCTTCATTACCAGGGCTCACTCCCGTAGTGTAAACAGTACAATAACCATTTCACCACCAATGGCACAGTCATGGGCCTTAGTTAATGAACTCCAGGAATATCCAGTCTTCATAGGGACTCACTGGTCGGGTCATAGAGTTCTTAAGTGATTATTCATATAATCACACACACACAAACACACACACACACATACACACACACACACACACACACACACACACACACACACACACACACACACACACACACACACACACACACACACACACACACACACACACACACACACACACACACACACACACACACACACACATATATATATATATATATATATATATATATATATATATATATATATATATATATATATATATATATATATATATATATATATATATATATATGACCAAGGAAGGGGGTGGTAGGAGAAAAGCACACAGAAACTGTATTGGAGGGGATCTAAACATTCCCTCTAATGCGTTATGCGTGGTTTCCTCCGAGGCTATGGGTCCCCCTTCTTCCAGCTAGAGGTGGTACTCCCTATATATATATATATATATATATATATATATTTATATATATATATATATAGGAATAGGAATCACCCAGCTCTCCTAGTGAGCACGTGACGAGATCACAAAGTTTGGAGCAGCGACCACTAGCAGGTTATGTGCGTTCATAAATATCTTATGTGCAGGTGAATATCATACTTCTGCAGACTTTCATTAATGAGTGGCACTCAGGAAAGTCAAGGGGGGGGGGGGAGGGGAGGGAACACCCCCCCTGCCACATCGGTGTGGGGGAGGGGGGGGGAGAGAAGGTGAAGGTGGCCCATTATATGTCAACATCAATGGGGATGGGGGTATGTAGGCCACTATTGCCACATCAGGGGAGGTGCAGGCCATCAATGGCCACATCAACACTCCCTCCCCCCTGTGGTGTGGCGCCGAGTATTATCTACACAGGGACCATTAATCAGCCCAGTAATCGTTACACCAGCTCCCTGGACCTTGGTCTGCTATCACTCCTGTAACCCGCGGGTACAGGAGCTCCTGTACCTGTACCCGAGGGTACAGGAGCAGACCACTTCCGACTCCTGTAAACAGATTTAGAACTCTCCCTTCCCTTCGCCTCACGTTAGGCCTTACCCTACAAGTTTCCCCCTGGAACGCGACCCGTCAAATTGGCTTACAACCAGGGCCACAATTACTGCTGGGTGAACAGGGGTGAGGTGTTATCAGTATTTGCGCCAAGTCAATCCTCCTCTCCCAGGACTCAAACCCCAAGCAAAATCTCCATGCCTTTCAAGTGCCTTTGGATAGATCTGTCACCCGCCAGTGTAGCGGACCAGCCATCGCCAGTAGTTATGGCCGCCGTAAACGATCACTCGCTACTCGGAAGGTAGTACAACAGTCAGAAATTTGTAAGTAGTAATAGTGAGGTTTGGTAGTGATAGTGAGGCTTGGTAGTGGTAGTGAGGTTTGGTAGTGGTAGTGAGGTTTGGTAGTGGTAGTGAGGTTTGGTAGTGGTAGTGAGGCTTGGTAGTGGTAGTGAGGTTTGGTAGTGGTAGTGAGGTTTGGTAGTGATAGTGAGGCTTGGTAGTGGTAGTGAGGTTTGGTAGTGGTAGTGAGGCTTGGTAGTGGTAGTGAGGTTTGGTAGTGGTAGTGAGGCTTGGTAGTGGTAGTGAGGTTTGGTAGTGGTAGTGAGGCTTGGTAGTGGTAGTGAGGTTTGGTAGTGGTAGTGAGGTTTGGTAGTGATAGTGAGGCTTGGTAGTGGTAGTGAGGTTTGGTAGTGATAGTGAGGCTTGGTAGTGGTAGTGAGGTTTGGTAGTGGTAGTGAGGCTTGGTAGTGGTAGTGAGGTTTGGTAGTGGTAGTGAGGTTTGGTAGTGGTAGTGAGGTTTGGTAGTGATAGTGAGGTTTGGTAGTGATAGTGAGGCTTGGTAGTGATAGTGAGGTTTGGTAGTGGTAGTGAGGCTTGGTAGTGATAGTGAGGCTTGATAGTGATAGTGAGGTTTGGTAGTGGTAGTGAGGTTTGGTAGTGGTAGTGAGGTTTGGTAGTGGTTGTGAGGCTTGGTAGTGGTAGTGAGGCTTGGTAGTGGTAGTGAGGTTTGGTAGTGATAGTGAGGCTTGGTAGTGATAGTGAGGCTTGGTAGTGATAGTGAGGCTTGGTAGTGATAGTGAGGCTTGGTAGTGATAGTGAGGCTTGGTAGTAGTAGTGAGGTTTCAGCAAGTCTTAGCTTCAGTCTTCCAGGCTCTTTGTCCATTTAGTAGGTATCAGGTGGATATCCAGTAGGTATCAATTGGACATCAGGTGGATATCAGGCATGTATCAAGAGGATATGAGGTAGGTATCAGGTGGATATCAGAAGGTGTGAGGTGCATATCAGGTAAGTATCATTTAGGTATCACGTAAGGGCGCCTGACAGCTGGGTGGACAGCGCTTCAGATTCGTAGTCATGAGGTTCCGGGATCGATCCCCGGGGGAGGCGGAGACAAATGGGCAAAATGTTTCTTTCCCCGTGATGCTCCTGTTACCTAGCAGTAAATAGGTACCTGGGAGATAGACAGCTGCCAAAAGCTGCTTCCTGGGTGTGAGTAACAAAATGGAGGCCTGGTCGAGGACCGGGCCGCGGGGACGCTATGCCCCGAAATCATCTCAAGATAACCTCAAGATAGGTATCAGGTAGGTACCAGGTGGATATCCTATAGGTATCAGATGGATATCAGGAAGGTATCAGGTGAATATCAGGAAGGTATCAGGTCGATATCAGGAAGGTATCAGATGGATATCAGGAAGGTATCAGGTGGATATCAGGAAGATATCAGGTGGATATGACGTGGAGCGTCATTACTACCAAGAATTGTTTTCACCTAATACATCACTGTGATGTATAAGTACAAATTAAAGCATCGTATTATTGACGTTCATCGGCCTTTACAGGGTAGGTGGAATAGTTACGTTCGTGTGTGTGTGTGTGTGTGTGTGTGTGTGTGTGTGTGTGTGTGTGTGTGTGTGTGTGTGTGTGTGTGTGTGTGTGTGTGTGTGTGTGTGTGTGTGTGTGTGTGTGTGTGTGTGTGTGTGTGTGTGTGTGTGTGTGTGTGTGTGTGTGTGTGTGTGTGTGTGTGTGTGTGCGCGTGCGCGCGCGCAACAATGTACGCGTTTGCATGCTTGTGCATATAAGACACAATTCATAATACGAGATCGTGCCGTTTTTCCAGGAAGCACAACACCTGCCAGCAATACGACAGTGTTATAACAACAAGAACATGGTTGTTATAACTAAAAAAAAAGGTCGTTACACTGATAAATATGGTTGTTACAGCGATAAATGCGCCTGTTACGGCATACAAGAACACGGTGGAGTTCCGTCTGCTCCAACACCACCACCACCACCACCACCACCACCACCGCCACCACCACCACCACCACCACCGCCACCACCACCACCACCACCACTACCACCAGCGTTCCGCAGACATCATGCCTCGCCCACAAATTTATGGCTATCGTGCCTGTCTCACTCCCCATCCTCTCTCTCAGAATCGATTTACATTTAAAATGTTGATTCTGTTGCGTGACTCTGGGAATCACACGACTTGCTTTGATCTCGATAACTTGAAAGGGGGGGGGGGGGTGAAGGGGGAAAGGGAAGGGAAAGGGGGGGAGTATATAGAGTATATATATATATTAAATATATATATATATATATATAAATATATATATAAATATATATATATATATATATATATATATATATATATATATATATATATATATATATATATATATATATATGAAGGTGACATAAACAATAAAGTAAATGTCATAAAACATTGATCACATGTTTTCATGTATACATTGAACTTAAAACACACACACGCACGATAGTGGGGATGTAGGGAATCTTTTACTAGAGTTGGATGTGACAAAGGCTGTAGGCTCAGATGGAATCTTCCCTTGGGTACTAAAGGAAGGAGCAGAAGCACTGTGCCAGCCACTCTCCATATAGTGTATAACAAATCACTGGTAACAGGGGAACTGCCAAAAATTTGAAAGACGGATAATATAGTCCCGATATACAATAAGGGGGATGGACAGGAGGCACTGAACTACAGGCGGGTGTCCCTAACCTGCATACCATGCAAGCTGATGGAGAAGACTGTGCGAAGAAAGCTAGTGGAACATCTGGAGCGAAAGAATTTTGTAACACAGCATCAACATGGGTTCAGGGATGGCAAGTCCTGCCTCACAGGATTAATTGAATTCTATGACCAGGCAGCAAAAATCAGGCAAGAAAGAGAAGGGTGGGCAGACTGCATGTTTTTGGATTGCCAGAAAGCCTTTGATACAGTGCCGCACAAGAGGCTAGTGAAAAAGCTGGAGATGCAGGCTGGAGTGAAAGGGAAGGTACTCCATTGGATAAATGAGTACCTAAGCAACATGAGACAACGAGTCAGTGTGAAGGGTGAGGTCTCAGATTGGCGAGACGTTACGAGTGGAGTCCCGCAGGGGTCAGTCCTTGGACCTATACTGTTTCTGATATATGTAAATCATCTCCCAGAGGGTATAGAATTGTTCCTCTCATTGTTTGCTGACGATTCAAAAATTATGAGCAGGATAGTAGGAGGTTATAAGATGACCTAGACAGACTGAATAAATTGTCCAACAAATGGCTACTACAGTTCAACCCGAGTAAATGCATGGTAATGAAACAGAAGGCCAGATACAGGATACAGAATAGGAGATGAAGTATTACATGAAACGCACAGAGAGAAAGATCCTGGAGTTGTTATCACACCAAACCTGTCTTTTGAAGCGCAAATAAAAAGAATTACATCCTGCGGCATACGCGAAGCTGGCTAACATAAGAACTGCCTTCAAGAACCTGTGTAAGGAACCATTCATGCAGTATGCGGCCCCAGCATGGAGCCCGTACCTTGTCAAGCACAAGACGAAGCTGGAAAAAGTCCAAAGGTATGCCACTAGACTAGTCCCACAACTGAGACGCATGAGTTACGAGGAAAGGCTGCGTGAAATACACCTCACGACACTGGAAGACAGAAGTGTAAGGGGAGACATGATCACTACCTACAAAATTTTCAGTGGAATTGACAGGGGTAGATAAGGACAACCTGTTTAACACGGGTGGTACGCAAAGAAGGGGATACAGGTAGAACTGATTACCCACATGAGCCACAGGGACGTTAGAAAGAACTTTTTCAGTGTCAGAGTTGTTAACAGGTGGAATGCATTAGGCAGTGATGTGGTGGAGGCTGAATCCATACACAGTTTCAAATGTAGGTATGATAGAGTCCAGTAAATTCAGGAATCTGTAGATCAGGTGATTGACGGTTGAGAGGCGGACCAAAGAGCCAAAGCTCAACCCCCGCAAGCACATCTTGGTGAGTACAACTAGGTGAGTACACGAAACAATCATTATTCCCCACTATACATATTTATTATCCAGCTACTAAATATTTGGGTTTCTTTTCACGAAGAAACCAATTTTTTGTGTTTTTTTGTTTGTTTGATGGAGGTTGGCATTCTCTACGACAGAAATTTGTTCTCGAGGAGGCAGGTCCCATCTCGTGAATTTGTTTGGTCTGGACGTAAGGTGGTCGCTTTCCGGGAGAAATTTTGTTGCCCTGCACGTTAAGGCTCCGGTTTACGACAATTTTGTTGGCGAGAGGCCGTGGATGGCACCGTCCAGGATGGCGTCTCCCTGTATAACACCTTCCTTGAGAGGCAGTGTTATGGAAGGAGACCATACTTAGAGGGTGCTGTCGTGGACGGCGCTCGGAAGGTAGGTGCCATATTGAAAGGTGTTATCGTGGAAGGTGTTATCATGGAAGGTGTTATCATGGAAGGTGTTATCATGGAAGGTGTTATCATGGAAAGTGCTATCATAGAAGGTGCTATCATGGAAGAAGCTATCCAGGAAGAAAATATCATCGCAGCACCTTCCATAATAGCGCCTCCCAGGATGGCACATCCCAGGCAAGAATGTGTTCCTCCGAGCCATCCATGGCAGAAATATGGTGTTATATAGCTCAGTTGCCACCAGTATGGCGACCTCTCCCTGGAAAGGATTTATTGTTTCCTCTGGCAGGTGAAAGTGGCAATTTGTGTTGGTATGACGTCTCGAAACCCCTGGTTTATCATCATCAACATTGTAGGATTAATTGTAGCTCTATTTAACCCTCTATTTATGTAATGCATTACTTCTTGAAGACGCTGTTTAAAGTAGAGGATTGGCGATGGTATTCGGAGTGACTGTAGGTAGGCTAAATCTACTCACCTGGTTGTACTTCTCTAGTTGTGATTGCACGGGGGTTGAGCTGCGGGTCTTTGGTCCCGCCTTTAAACTGTCAATCTACTGGTGTACAGGATCCTGAGCTCTATCATATTTACTTTTTAAATTGTGTACGGATGCTGCCTCCACCACATCACTGCTTAATGCATTCCGTTTACTAACTACATTTGGCTCATAAAAAGTTATATTTAATGTTTCTGTGGTTCATTTGGGTACTCAGATTCCACCTGTGTCCCCTTTAGTGCGAGTACAACCCGTGTTAAATAACCCGTCCTTATTATCATATTGTGTTGGGGTGTTTGTTTGGGAGGATTGAGTTTGTGGGGGTGTGACTGTGTGGTGGAGACTGTGTTGGAGGTGACTGCATGGGTAACTGTGTGAGAGTGACTGTGTGTGGGTGTTTATGTTGGGTTGCCTGTGTGGGAGTTGAGTGTGTGGGTAATGAATATGTAAAGGTAACTGTGTGAGTGGTGACTCTGTTGCGGGAATGTGGGATACTTTCTTTTAAATTTCAAGTGTATTATCTAGTTTTCCTTACAAGAGAAGGTCTTGCCAACATAGACATAAAAGACAGCAAAGTATAGCCAAAGGTGTATATATATATATATATATATATATATATATATATATATATATATATATATATATATATATATATATATATATATATATATATATATATATATATATATATATATATATATAACTTTTTAGACACTCAACCCACAAGGGGACTCAAACACTGGCCAACAAGGTTGCAGTTGCATGCTGTATCCACTACACCATACTTCAAAGCCATAAAGAGAGGTAGGAATTCTGGGGTATTTAACCAACCAGAACTCCAATCCTCTCCCAGGCAATGAGATAGTGTGGGACCTCTGATGCTCTTTCATCGGTTCCTGTTATATGGGAAAACTCAGTGCCAAATGCTTAATGCACAGACTACCCTATTCCAGTAGCTGAAGTTTATAACTTTTTAGACACTCAACCCACCAGGGGACTCGAACACTGGCCAACAAGGTGGCAGTTGCATGCTGTATCCACTACACCTTACTTCAATGCCATAAAGAGAGGTAGGAATTCTGGGGTATTTAACCAACCAGAACTCCAATCCTCTCCCAGGCAATAAGATAGTGTGGGACCTCTGATGCTCTTTCATCGGTTCCTGTTAGTATGGGAAAACTCAGTGCCAAATGCTTAATGCAATAGAAGTATGCTTAATACTTCTTTATGGCTTTGAAGTATGGTGTAGTGGATACAGCATGCAACTGCCACCTTGTTGGCCAGTGTTCGAGTCCCCTGGTGGGTTGAGTGTCTAAAAAGTTATAAACTTCAGCTACTGGAATAGGGTAGTCTGTGCATTAAGCATTTGGCACTGAGTTTTCCCATATAACAGGAACCGATGAAAGAGCATCAGAGGTCCCACACTATCTTATTGCCTGGGAGAGGATTGGAGTTCTGGTTGGTTAAATACCCCAGAATTCCTACCTCTCTTTATGGCTTTGAAATATGGTGTAGTGGATACAGCAAGCAACTGCCACCTTGTTGGCCAGTGTTCGAGTCCCCTGGTGGGTTGAGTGTCTAAAAAGTTATAAACTTCAGCTACTGGAATAGGGTAGTCTGTGCTATATATATATATATATCTCTATATCTCTCTCTCTCTCTATATATATATATATATATATATATATATATATATATATATATATATATATATATATATATATATATATATATATATATATATATATATATATATTTAATAATAATATTTTACTTGCTGGTGATTGATTGCTCTTCATTACAAACCCTAGGCATCTATTGTTGCTTTCATCTTTGATAATTAAGAACATAGGAACATAATAATTAAAACACAAAAGGCCCATTAGCCCATACGAGGCAGCTCTTATTTATATCCACACAAACGCATTCTTATATACGTATAAACCTACGCTTGAAAAAACCTAGCGATCCCATATAAATTATTTTACCTAGCTATCAATTCCAAAACCCAATAACCCTGTTTCCAAACAAGTATTTACCCAGGTCTTTCCTGATTCTAAAGTTATCCAATTTGTGTCAATTGTTTCGTGTTATATAACTGGCTTAGGTCCCGTAAAATTAATCGCGTGCAGTTGCAAGCTTCTCCGCTTGCAGCAAGCATTAGTGACGTCGATACAGTTCACATGTTTATGTTTATACAGATTCCTGTTCACCTCTCTCGTGCACTTCAGATTCTGAGCTGCAACCACTGAAACTGAACAGTTTTCTTTCTGGTGACTCAGGGAGAACCTACACGTAATTAGTCTTACTAATCACAAGTAATACTCACGTGGTATTCCCACGTGGTACTCATGTGGTACTGTCATGTCATGTTCATGTGGCACTCATGTGGTGCTCTTACGAGGAAATCATGTGGTAATCTCATGAGATATGCAGATATTCTCAAGTAGAACTGTCACATGGTACGCATGTTATAAGCTCTATTTGGCTGATTGATTGATGAAAATTAAGCCACCGAGAAGGTGGCACGGGCATGAATTGCCTGTAAAGATTTGGCTCTGTCATATATATATTTAAAGCTGTGTATGGAGGCTGCCTTCACCACCTCACTTCTCTGTGTATTCCAGTTGTTCACTATTCTGACATGAAAACAAAATCTTACCGATGTCTCTTTGGCTCATTTGTGTACGTAGTGTCCACCTGTGTCTTCTTGATCGTGTACTATCCCTGTTAGTTACCCTCTTTAGTACATAAAAATTACGCAAGGTAGTAATGTCTACTGTTTCTTCTCTCTTTCACTGACCAGTAAGTTTATACTCAGTAGTTTGTAATCGTAGTTCAAAGCTCTCAGCTCGGGGGTCAAGTCTGGAGGCGTAACTCTGAACATTGTCCAAATTCATTTTGTGTTTAACGAGATAAAGTCTTAATGCTGGTGTCACATATTCCAGAACTGGTCTGACTTACTGTAAACTGTATGCTAGATTCTGAACGACGCTTTGTCCAAATTCCTAATGATAGTTCTTATGTTAGGAACCTTCCATGTGTAGGTAATCATGTTCTTTTGAAGTGGGCTTTTGGTGACAGGTTTGGGATTATCCTCCCGCAAGTCATTTTCTCTTTCGTATCCAAATTGGATTTCTTCCCTCATGTGACCTTGTCTCTGATCTTAGGTTACCTGTATCAGGCTATACTACTTTGCATTTGCTGGAGTTGAACTCTAGTAACTACTTGAGGAACTATATTTTTATTTTGTTCAGGTCTTATTGTAGTTTCGTGCAAGCTTTCATTGTATTTATCTTCCTCAGAATTTTTGCATCGTTAGCGAACATTAAGAGGAAGAAATCTATTTTGTCGCTCATTCACATAGACTAAGAATAGGATCGACACCAGAACTGACAGTGGTAGTCTCAAGTGGTACTGTCATATTATTGAAACTCATGTGGTACTCTCATGTGGTATTAAAGTTCATGTAGTACTCTCGCGTGGTTCTCTTATTTAGTGACAAAGTGTAGACTATAGTAGTTGGACGGTGACCTCCATGACTGGTAGTCATGCTAGGTATGAACACTGCTTGCCAGGCAGAATATGTTCACCTTTTGTGGCATGTAGCATGTAATTGGTTGTTAGTACGCTTTAATGGATTTAGTGATGTCTAAGTAATGTTGTGTACAACGCTGTGCTAGCGACTGTGTAATTTAATTATTTTAAAACACAAAAGAACCACGTGCTCCATCAATCTCTCTCGACGTTGACAGTTAACAGTAGGGGCCAAAGAGCCGAAAGTCAACGCCACTGCAAACAAAGTTTGGCGAGTACAAATATTTGCTTGATCACGTAAATACTGTACCAATTTTGTCACTAGTAGCAGCTTAGATAAAAACTAAATTACTGAAATATCAGAACTCTCTAATGTGTTTGTTTTTACTCGTCGTTATAATGCGTTTCATTTTAGTCGTAGTAAATATCAGTTAACGTATGAACCCCCCAAAAAAGTTATGGATCAAGTAGTGGCGACGGAGAGAATTACTAGTGTTCTTGTGGTCGTGCCTGAGGACAATCCATCATGATCTCACCCATGCACAGGTAATGCAACTCAGTAAGGTACAATTGAGGAATATATCTCTGGGTGCTGAGTAGCGTACCACCTGTTGTGGTCGTTGTGGCGCTCTGTGATTCTGCGCTATGTCTCAAGATATACGTTGGACATAAACTGAGCAAGACTCTTTGTTTATCTTCAGCTGTAATCAGGGCCAATCAATTTATGAAATGACGCTGCGGAAGAATGACACAGAAAATGCACTAAAAACACGTTTAATAGCTCAGTTTCTTTATTTAATAGTGAAACGAATCCGAATTTCCTGCCAATTAAGAAAAGCTCAACCAGTTAAAAAGGGTTTCATGGCAATTTTATATTTCTCTGGGCTGGTCACGGCAATTTAAAACGAATGCGGAAAGGTGTTCCGGTGGTGGCTACCTTCACTGCACCCGAAAGGTCAACTGATATTAAATTTGCGAGGATGTGCTCTGTTACCTGAGCGGCTTCTTGGGCCCCCCTTCTCCCAAGCTTTCATTCGTAAGACCCCATTGCTTTTAAGGCTGTTGTGTAAGTCACACACCTGACATGCCTTCCTCGTTCTTCACTGAATGGTTGTCTTGACTGAGAGACTCCTGATTGCTGAGATCAATATCTGTCAATCTCCAGACCAAGCTGTTGGCCCTAAACTATTCTTGTCTCTCGGGTTGGAGAGGAGTGTCGGTTTCTGGATAGAGAAAGCGATTGGATGGATATTATTATATTTCTAAAATTTGTGTAAAGAAGTTTTATGTTAATTCATGCGATTATGTTCATCTGCCTTAATTTGTGTAAAGGATTACGGTGATGAAAATATGCTTTATTGGAAGATTGCGTTTACCTTGTAAGGCTTTATTAAATACACAAATGATTCACAGGACTAAATGCTTCTCTGGATCTCACCCCAATCTGTACCAAGGATAAAATCGACAAAGGCTTGAGATTAATGATACATATTCTCCCCTCTAACTTTGACCTTCCTTACCTTCTAAGGTCTTGTTGATCAGAGCGACGTATCATACACTAACATTAATTCTACCTCAACTCTCACTCCTTTTGTCAGTAATTCTGCATGACAATGGGGTCACCCATTAGAACTATGCTGGTTAATTTATTCATGAAACACCTGAAGCAAGACCGTTCTCCCAAGTCATCCCAAGCACCACATAGTCGCTATGTTGGCGTCTTAATCATCAAACCACATCGTTTCGAAATGGAATATTTTAGGAAAATCATTATTTAATTTAAACCTGCTAATCCTTTTACTTTTGAAATATTACGAGATGATTCACCTTTATTTTTAAACTAACTAGTAAAAATGAACGTCAATACAATACATTTAAAGTCATTGTGTGAATAAATATATTTCTCTATTCAATGTATAAAATACTTTATAATGCATTGTATAAGCCACGTACTTCGTTATAAATTGTCATAAACAAATACTTTATAATAAAATGCATAAAACATATCGTTATACATTGTATAAACTAGTACTATATAATACATTATATACTTATTATACATTATTTAAATGCATTATTAAACATTGAAAAAACACACACACCTTATTATACAATGAATAAAACACACCTTATTATACAATGAATAAAAAATCATTATCATACATTGTGTAAGACTCATACTTTAATATTGAGTCAATTTATTTTAATAAATTTTGTGTAAAATACATTGAGTTATACATTATAAATACGCGTTATTTATTATAAACTGTTTAAATATTACTTATTTGAATATGAAATGTAATACACACCTACTCTTTTATACAAATTGTATAACACATACAGTACATAATTATTCATTGTATATATAACGTACATGAATATTCATCTCAAAGTCGGAAATGATATTCATAATATTTAAGTACAATAAAAGAAAGGTTGATTTATTAATTTTTTCATAAATTCCTTAACTCAGCAATTGCACATAAAACTCTTTTTTGTCATAAACTTTTTAAAAACATTTTTTGGTATATTTCTCCACCTGACTGTAGCAGGACTAGTTTTTACGTTGTTTTTATCGTATTGGTTATTTACTGAATAAATAAAGTTATGCGAGGGGGTTCTTTTGACACTGATAAAAGTTTTATTAATTCAAACGGTGTAAAAAGTTGATAACGTGTTTATGCTGTGAACGCCCCTTTATTGACGTGCTGCAATAAAGTTGATATGACAAATTTTCAGCACTATCCCAGCAAACTCACAACCTAATTACAACGCTTATGTTGTAGTTGCAAGGTAAAGTAATAAACCAAAAAATATAGTAGTTACGTTGTGTGGTTTCTGGGATACTCAGGAGGCCTAGCTGGTCGAGGACCGAGCCGCGGGGACGTTGAGCCCCGAAAAAATCGCAAAGTAACCTTCTCCAGGAGAATATCTCAAAATGAAAGTGTCTGTAATACAGCATATATTTTAAAGATAAATTTTCAGAACATGAAGCACGTCAAACACGCTTCTGTAAACGTGAGTGAATATAAACAAAGGCATATTTATATAATACAAGGGTCATGACGGAGGGAGGGGGGGGGGGTTACCCGGTATTGCCCGGGTCAGTCTGTGTCCCATTTGTCTATTTACCAATCGATATATATTTATCCCTATATATACTCGTCTATCTTTCCATCTATCTATTCATCTACCTATTTATCCATCCATCTTCTTATTTATCCATCCATCTTCTTATTTATCCATCCATCTTCTTATTTATCCATTCATCTACTTATCCATCAATCTGTTCCATTCATCCATTTGTCTATGTATTCATATATCTCTGTATCCGTCCATCTTTCTACGCATCCGTCTACCTATCCATCCATGCATTTAGCTATCCATCCATCATTCCATCTATCTATCAGTCAGTCCGTTTCGTTTATCCATTTATCTATTCATCCATCTATCCATCAATCTATTCATCCAGCTATCTGTCCAGACATCTATCCACCATTCATTTATATCTTCATCTTTACATTCATCTTTATTCATCTGCCTATCCCCTTTCCTACCCTGCTTCCTCTCTCTCACCCTTCTTTTAGAACATATGTTAAGAAGCACTGAAACAACTGTATGGATTTAAGAAATTATATTATTATATTTTTCAACAACTCCACGTTAACCTCCATCCACATTTCACTAACCTCCATGAAAGAATTCTTGAAACTGGCAAAGGTGTGTTTATAATTGCTAATATTTCATGGAAAAAATTAACTTAGCCCTTCCCCGACCAACCTATGTCCGTCCCTTACCCTAGACCACTTCCCCTGAAAACCTGGGTGAGGCTAGCCCCAAACGTCTGGCCTCCAGCTTTGGACACACAACTAGATTCTTATATATATATATATATATATATATATATATATATATATATATATATATATATATATATATATATATATATATATATATATATATATATATATATATATATATATATATATATATATATATATATATATATATATATATATATATATATATATATATATATATGTATATATATATATATATATATATATATATATATATATATATATATATATATATATATATATATATATATATATATATATATATATGTAAACACTATGCAATTCTACTTTTTCCTGTTTGCTACACGAAAAACTGGGTTAAAAAATCAATGAAATTTAGTGACAACAAATCCATTTTTATGATATAATACTTCGACTTTAAAAATATATTATAACACTAAATAAAATAATTTATTTCAGAGAAGAATACGAAATCGATTGAAGTCAACAGTCGAGAAAGATACGGAGCCGAATTAATAAAAAAAATTCGCTCAATACTACTATAATATTCAGTGTTTTTGTTGGTTTATAATTCTTGTCTTTATGAAGTCAAAGGAATTCATGTACGACTGAAAGCGAAATTAATGGTGACCAAATGTGCATGGTCAATGATTGCCAAATGAGCATGGTTAATGGTGGCTACATGAGCATGTTTAATGGTGGCCAAATGAGTAATGTTCATCTGTTTGATTCTGGTTAATGGTGAGCGGACATTAGGGTAAGACCCAACACTTACCCTTCAAGAAGACGGGTGGAGCCTGCAATGATAAGAATGTGTGTGTGTGTGTGTGTGAGAGAGAGAGAGAGAGAGAGAGAGAGAGAGAGAGAGAGAGAGAGAGAGAGAGAGAGAGAGAGAGAGAGAGAGAGAGAGAGAGAGAGAGAGAGAGAGAGACAGAGAGAGAGAGAGAGTCTCAGAGGCCATTGAGGCATGACCAGGGAGGTATCGAACCTGGAGTTCTGAAGAAAAATATGAGAGGAGCAAAGATAGGAAGACAGGAGAGACTGAGAACAGTGCATAAGAATAGGTGAATGGAAGGAGTGAAGACATGGACGAGATACAAAAAAAACAAAAAGGAGCTGTGAGCAAGACCACCACAGGGAGCCACAGACACGAAGGTAGCCCAAGGAGGCAGGAGGCTCCACACCAGGTACCACATGTGATGCAACTATATAATCCTTCGGGAATCAGGTAGTGAAAAAGACCCGACGGTCGATATCCCACTCAATTTGTCCCCTGAAGGACACGACAAAAGGATATCTTCCGCAGCAAAGATGGACTGGTCGACGTAAGAACCGCCTTTAAAAAATTGTGTATGGAATCATTCAGAATCTTAGTAACTACATATGTGAGACCAACCCCGGAGTATGCGGCTCCAGCATGGAGTTCATATCTAGAGAAACACAAGATGACGTTATTAAACGTTCAGAAATATGCCACCAGACTAGTCCCAGAACTGTGGGTTAAACACTTTGAGGAAATGCCACTAAAATGAAACGTCAGGTCGCCGGAAGACGTGAGTTAAAGGAGACATGATCTCCAGATGCATAATTCTCAGGGAATTGATAGGGTTGATAAAACCTGGTTGTTTAGCACGGGAAGAACTCGCTCAAGGGGACACAGTGAGTACCCAATTAAGCCTCAGAAACCTAAGAAAGAATTGTTTCAATGTCAGAGTAGTTAACAAATGGAAAGCACTTAGCAGCAAGGTGGTGGAATCAGACATTACACGGTTTCAGTTAAAGATGTGATAAGAGTCCAACATGCTCAGGAACCTGTACACTAGTTGACTGACTGTTGAGAGGCGGGACCACAGAGTGAAAACTTAACTCCCAGACGTGTAACTATGTAAGTACAGAGACTAATTTGCATAGCCCAAGAACACAACAAACATAACGGGGAACATAATGAGCAAGGCGCAAGAACACAACGTTCACCATAGAGAACATGATGAACAGTGTGCCCCCAAAAAATAGAAGAGGAACAATTCGAGCTTGACATAATAGAGAGGAGGTCGGCCGCACTCTCCTGAAGGATCAAAGATCAGTAGATTAAGAGCATACTGTGAACGGCTGAGAGCTAATCAGAGAGACCTTAATGATCTGTGGGAAGAACCACAGATCAAAAGGGGTTATATAAAGCAAGTCTAGCAGCACATGGGCCAGGATTTATCAATCCATTTCGTAGCCACTTGCGAAACCTGTACATCTTGCCTCAATTATGGCAGCTTCGTTTACATTTATGAGCCCTGAAGCTAAACGAGTTTGTTTATAACAATAATAACCTTGAGTTGTGAAGATTTTGGTGCCCGTAAACAGTTTAATAAATGTAAGCATAGTTGACATGTTGAGAGAAAGATGTATAAGTTTCGTAAGTTGACATGTAAAGGCTTGATAACTCCTGGCATAAAATATTGGGATAAATATATATATATTTTTAAATTGAAATCTGAATTACTTGTTTCAGCAACTCTTCAATAAAATTATCTACAGGGGTGAATATGGTATTTAGCACGGTTGGTACGTCAACAAGGGGACACAGGTGGAAATTGTTTACCTAAATGAGCCACACGGACGTTGGAAATAACTTATTCAGTGTCAGAGTAGTTAACAGGTGGAATGCATTAGGTAGTGATGTGGTGGAGGAAACTGAACACAGTTTCATATGTAGATATGATAGAGCCCAGTGAGCTCAAGAATCTATATTCTTCTATATTCTCTGTATACTATAATCTATATTCTCGATATATAATATTTATATAAAACACCAGTTGATTGACAGTTGAGAGGTGGGACCAAAGAGCCAAAGCTCAACCCCCGCAAGTTCAACTAGGTGAGTACACGCACGCACACACTCACAAACCAAGACGCTTCAGGGATTCTTTCTCCTCACTAGGCTTCACTCTCCGACTTCAATCTTTTCATGCTTCCTCAACCTCCCGTGCACCCAAGGGCCCCCTTGACGGAGACTTATGCAAGACTTCCCCTTGCCTCGCTGCTCTCATCTCAACCACTTCCTCCTCCAAGACTACTTATGTCTCTCCACCATCCCATCAACCACGGTCATTCTCCTCGGAGCGTCTAAAGTATTCAGGGCCTCCCCTTATCTGGCCCTCAGGTCTTTCCTGAAGGGGACGTGCCCCTTCCTCCGCCATCATATCATCAGTCAACAATCTGCTGTGCTGCTCACCCCTGTGCCAGTATTTTCTGTTCACAAGTGTCAGGTCGCTTCTTGTGTCCTTTATCTGAACCCGAGAGGACGGACTACACACACACACACACACACACACACACACACACACACACACACACACACACACACACACACACACACACACACACACACACACACTCTCTCTCTCACACACACACACACACACACACACACACACACACACACACACACACACACACACACACACACACACACACACACACACACACACACACCCACTATATTAGAAAATGTATATATGTATTATTTACATATATTCAATAAATAATATTCCTTTATATATAAAGGAAATGGAATTCCACCTCTGGCTGGAAGAAGGGGACCCTTAACCTCGGAGAAAAGCCCACACAACGCATTAGAGGGGATTTTTAGGTCCATCCTTTATAGTGCAGTTCATATGTTCTTTTCTCCAACCCCCCCCCCCCCTTCCTTTTGTGTTGTTGTGCTTGTGCATATATATATTGTGACGATAATCTCCTTCAAGAGATTGAGCCTGCTCTTCCCTCCTAAGTTCGTCGCTATACATCCCTATACAACTAATATGGAAGAAATATCAACAAGTACAACTCCAAGGTTTGCCAGAGAGCAAACGTATTCAGCACCAAGAACACCTGCTCCGCCTCCACCACTCGAACCGCCAAACTACCTGTCCGTCGCCTGCTCATCGCTGATTGGCCGGTGGTCAGTCGCGCCTGCTCCTCCACCGCCACACTACCTGATGTCTGGGGCCACACGACCTGCAGACCTCAGAATATCCAGTGCTTTCAACAAGTTAACACGTCTCGTTGGTAGACTAAGCTCTGGCTTACGTGTACTAAAAGAGGTGGCAGCTTAAAGCCAATATTCCTGCACCCATATTTTGTATTGTATATTGTTCACTTGTTATTACTCACTTGTCTTAACGTAACTTTTCATTTTGCCATTTGATTATTCTTATTATTTTGATTGATTGATTTTATGTTCCAATTTGTATGTCCATTTTATTCATGTTTTGCTTTTCTAACGTAATTAAAATCTCATTGTTAAATTTACTTGTGTTTTGTGTGTCTTCCCATTACCTTACCACAGACGAAGTTCCAGATTTTCTCTTTTTTGTTTCTATATGTGACGAGGCCATACCCCTAGCTTTTGAAACAGCCGAACACCAACGCGTTACCGTCACAATATATATATATATATATATATATATATATATATATATATATATATATATATATATATATATATATATATATATATATATATATGTATATGTATTGGTAACAGTCTCTCCTGTAGGCATATATTATTGAATGTGACTGAAAGGGCGAGATTAATGATTCCGACGCAAATTTTCTATGTTTTCCAAATTTTTTTCTTCATTTGAGAAGGAAGTTGAAAAATGAGCTCTTGAAAGTGAATTTTTAGTTCTATTTGGCACTAAGATATGCGTTTCGTTGGACGTGTAACTCTTGTTAACATTGTTAGAAGGTAGAGTTTCTTGCTGGTGATGATGAGGTGCAGGGGATGAGGTGATGAGGTGTAGAGGATGAGGTGAAGGTGATGAGATGCTGGGGAAGAGGTGAAGGCGAAGCACCACACATATAGGGCCAATGCATCTTGTCACTCTTGGGGAAATGGGAAATGGGTGGGGATGACGAGTGGAATAAGGAGAGAGAGAAAGAAAAAAGTGGTGAGATTGAGAGAAATTATGAGATATAGAAAGTTGAGGATAGTGAGAGAAAAGGAAGGGATCTATTAGGGGATTTTCACTGCGTTTGTGAACACATGTTGAATTTTATTTAGAAAAGAAATAAAGGCACAGGCTGGTAGAGATATATATTCATAGAAAAAGATAGATGCCGATAGACAAAGGGAGAGTGACGGACAGAGGCAGAGACCAGATTCAAAAAAAGTAAAGATGGCTAGATAAATGAATAGATATAAGAAAAATTGATAGAAGGATAGATGTATGGAAAGGCAGATGAGTAGATGGATGAATACATAGATGAAAGGATAGATGGATAAATAAATGGATATGTGAATGGATAGATAGCTGGAGAGATAAATGGATCGCTCAATTGATGGACAGATGGATGGATTGAAAAATACATGGGTGTGTAAATGGATAGAGACATATATAGATGTTCAGATAGATTGATAGATGAGTACATGGATGGATAGATGATATATATATGGTCAGATGGATGGATAGACATATAGATAGAAAGAGAGAAAGATTGATAGATGAATACACAGGTAGATGGATAGAAAGATATATGGATATACAGACGGGTTGAAATGTATAGAGAAAAATGGATGCAATGGATAGATGGTCATATAGATGGATGGATGGATATACGTATGGATAGATGAATAGATAAATGGTAAATAGATGACAGACACTTGGGTAGAAAGAACATATGAACATATGGATAGGAGAACGGAAAGTGATAGATGGATGGATAAGTGGATTGATGGATACATGCGTCGATCAACAGATAGACAAATGGTAGACAAACCCAGCCAGGGCCAATTAGCACCCCCCCCCCTCCCTCCTTTACCATACAATATGAGAGAATGTTCGTTTGCCTGTCCAAAATTGAAGGCCAGTCGTTTGGGCCTAACCTCTCCCAAATTGGCAGAGGGAATAGGCTGGGAACGGGATGAACATAGTGTGGCCGGGGTCGCCTATGCTCAAAATGAAAACGCCATAGTTTCATAAAACCCTTAGAAACATTCTGAACCTCCCCTTCTCATACAAGAATTGAAGGGGAACTCAGGAATTAGAAATGGGGAACTATGTCAAATGTCAATATCATTTAATGTTTTACAGATAAAGAGAAGCGCACGCGTGAAAGGGGGAGAGCGGAAGAAGGGGGAAGAAGAGGGGAAGAAGAGGGAAGAAGTGGGGAGAAGGGGAAGACGAGGTCTGGGTGACGAAGGTGGTGGAGTTTCAGGGAAGAGAGGGAAAGAGACCACACATTTTCTGATTGAAGGGATGGAAGGGGAAAACGTGGGGGCAGAAGGGAGGACCAAAGAGATGGGGGAGCCAAGTGTAGGCGAAGGAAGGTGGAAAGGGGGAGGTGGGATTAAGAAGGGAGGAATAAAGGGGATGAGGACAATAGGGCCAACGTGGAGACCACTGATATTATATGAAAAAGGAAAAGGGTTCAACAGGGGTGGGGGGGGTGATGTGGGTAAGGGGTTGAGGGGGAGGGGGAGAAGAGGGTAGAGGGAAGGGGGAAAGGGGAGGAGGGGATCGTGGGAAAGGACGAGGTGGGAGGGAAGAAAAGGGGAAAGGTGGGAGTGGGGATGGAAGGGAGAAGGGAAGACCAGGGGATGAGGGGACGCAAGGAGAGGGGATAGAGTGGAGGACGGGGTAAAGGGGAGGACAGGAAGAGGGGGTGGACGAACGGAAGGGGGTAGGTAGGACGAAAGAAGCGAGAAAGGTCCCGTGCGGTAAACATAGCCCAGTCGGTAAAGCTTCGGCCTCACGCGCGTTGGTCCACGGTTCAAGGCGCCTACGGCCCACGTGAATGGAATACCACTCCTCTTATACTGTAAGAGAAAATGTTTACTCGACTGTCAGTCCAAAGCTGGAGGCCCGACACTTGGGGCTAGCCTCTCACAAATTTACAGAGGGAATGGTCTGGGGAACGGGATGAACATAGGCTGGAAAGGAACAGTGTACCAGGGTCCCATTCAAACCCCCGCTCGACGATTTTTGCACCTGCTTGATTATACACTAACAAAATCATTTTCAAACAAAAATTTTAAACCGATATATTTTATTGTAGAAATATTCAATATTACTCACTGATCTCTGGAAAATAAATAACAATTTCATGGTATTATTACTAAAGCAATTATCCCACAAAACACACAAGTTTCAGTCTGAGTCTCCTCGCTCACACATAATACTGAAAGCCAATGCCCAGATTCGAGCGTCGGAATTATTGTATTCTGCGCGGATGTCATTGAAAATAAAGGCATAGTGACACATGCTCCTGTTATGCAATGAGTAAAGCTGTAGGACAGAGGGAGAGAGAACGACAGAGAAACGGGATGGAAGGGGAAGGAGAAGGACCAGGGAGATAGGGGGAGTGAGGGGAAAGTTAGAAAGAGGTGAGGACGTGAGAAGGGACAGGAGGGATGGGGGGGGATGGATGATAACGAGGGGGGATGGGTGATAACGGGAGAGGGGGATCCAAACGGGAGATAGAAGAGGAGTGATAAAGACACGGAATATCTCTGGGACCGCCTGGTTATCCCCTCTATATGAGTAGATGGAGGAATAGATGGATAGATAGGTGGATGGATAGATAGATGGATGGACAGAAACCTGGATAGATGGATAAATAGATTGATGGACAGGATAGATGATGGATGGATGAAAAAATTGACAGATAGATGGACAGACGGTTAAATGGATGAATAGATGTATAGATATATTAATATATAGTGGATAGATTGAGGGGATTGGTGGAAAGATAGATGCATAGATGGAAAATATGGTTGACAGATGGACAGACTGAGTAAAATATATTTGGATGGATAGATGGCTGGATAGAGGGAAAGATTGCTAGATGGATAGAATAACCGATGGAAGGATAGATATAGATGGATGAAAAGAGATAGGTAAAGGGAGCAGAGCCGGGCCTGCGGCTCACAAAGACTCCCAAGGGTAAGGAACTACTCCACCTGTACAGTAAATCATATCTAAGTGGAGGGTTCCCCACTCAATGGAAACACACACAAAAAAAATCCTATTCCGAAACCACAGTGCCCTGGAAATTACAGACCTATCAATCTCGTGTCATGCACATGCAAGATGCTTGAAAGGATTATCTAAATCGACGATTGCATAAAATTGGTAGATTACGGGAAGGGGGGTAAAGGGATTTGTTAAATGACGGAGCACAGCGAATGGTATAGTTAATTTCGTAGCTAATGACACAGCTAAGTACTCTGTATTTGTAGACATCAAAGGATCCTTCGATAAAGCCAATTAGGAATTGCGATCCAAGATGAGCTTGCATGCATGGGTATCAAGGGGGACTCGTGAAATGCATTGAAGACTACCTAACGGGAAGGAAAGCCAAGGTCTGCTGCAACTACCGAATATACCGGTTCGCGGTTCGAGACTCCTACAGCCCAGGGGGAATGGAAAGTTTATTTTCACGGAAGTGTGGATGACAATTTGATTAATCTTCTTGTTTGAGGAGTTATTCACTTGAGACAATTAATCACGTCCCAGCTGTGTCTGGGTACAAGTGACAGGATGAAAAACCCAGCGGGTTTTCTTCCTATTGGGGAGTGTTGTACATGCTGCTATGGCGATGTGTCCACTGACAGGATGAGTGGCGCTGCCCAATAAACTCGCCCCACGGGACAAAAAAATTATGAATATACGCATAGATACATAGATGGACAGACAGATAGATGGACATAGGGGGTACCACTTCTAGTTGCGTTTGCAATGACCCTCAGCCTCGAATACGACGATATGCAGCACCCGGGAAAGCCTTGTGGAGCTCCCACGTGCGCTGGTACATTTTGTATTCTCCATCCACCCCCTTATATATGTAATATCAGAGGGACGCGTGGAGAAGGTCCTGGTGCCTTCTCTGCCAATACCCAGAGACATCTTGGCCTCACTCCTCTACCAAGACTCATCCATATTCACCGTGAATATACCAAGATGGCGTGAGAGTGGCGGGAAGGGGCCTAAGCTGAACATCCTAAACAAAAGCTTATCAAACAGGTGGGTTGGTATTGTGACGTGAAGCTGGAGTGAAGGGCCATGAGGGGGTCTTCCCTCGTGAGAGTAGGGGAGAGTTCGGGGTAGGGGAAAAGTGGTGGGGGTTAGGAGAGATGGCGTTCATCCGTGTCCCAAGGAATTTTTTTTTTTTTAAGATTCGTTGAAAAAGTTGTGTTGTTCTCGATAATCGGGAAAACATAGCTATTATATTTTGAATTCATCACCCACGCAGGGAGTCAAGGTTACAAGTGTTTGTTACTATACTAGTGCAGGTGTCAAGCTGATAAACACCCCCCCCCCCCCACACCACACACAGTGTGTAGCGCCGCCTACCACACAAGCTGGGTAGTGTCCCTCCCCCATGCTACCTCCCTATTCACGAAGTCACCCTGCCACCGAGCCCGGGCGGCTCCCATGTACCCACACTACCCACCACCGCACCACCCACCACGGCGCCACCCACAACCACCCACCCATTGCTTGGAGAGACCTGTTCTCGCGGGCATCTAGAGACAGAGCTTGGCTGAGCAGATACCCAGACTCCACTCATCTGAGTGGTAAGAGTCTCGGCCAGCTGACAATCCCTCTGAATGTTAGGCTCAGTTTCGGCAGCTACTTAGGCGACGTAATCGAACTGAAAAGTCCCACAAGGAAGCTGCCTCTCTCCCACTGACAACTGGCCTGCCCCATCATGGAGAATAACATCGCAAACGCTGATGATGTCACTCAAATAATATGCCAACCAGGACCATCAATGTCACTACTAGCCAACAAGACCAAGGGCAGCAATTGAAATCATAAACAACTTTGAAAATCCATGCAAAATAAGCTCAAGTAAACAAAAGTTATAGTTAATACACATTGCAAAAAGATCCCCAGACCCCATTTTCCTTGACACCCGCGGGATCCAATATACGGAAGTCGGCAGAATACTGCGAGTCACGATCAATAGAACTGGGATAAAAATTCACGTAAAGGAAATATTAAGCAAAGTAAAAACAGTCTAAGGAAAACTCAGGAAATTCTGGAGTCTTAGCACAAACATACAGCTACACTTATGCAAGGCTATAGTCCGGACGCATCCAGAATATCCCCCAGTACCACTACATACTCTAAATTAAACTAACAAGCAAAAACTGAAAGCAGTGCAAAATAAGGCACTAAGGAGAGCAACAAAACACCGTTCACCATATGATCAGACACTCCAGGAGCTCCATGAACTCCTGAACATGCAACCACTAAACATCAGATTTTAACACCAAGCCATCATGGTGTGGAACACGATGTTTGAAGACCCATTGATAGCAAGATTACTCCAAGAAGAGAAGCCCCGCTCCCACAGCTAGAGACCCAAGAGCCTCGAAATCCCTTCCTCCTATAAAACAATAAATAATATGAAAGGCCCTTAAACAGAACATTATAACGTGTATTAAAGCATCGGAGTGTAAATATGTGAATGCGTACACAGTATTCATCTATAGACATCCATATAAGCTAAAATACACGTGAAGAACCTCTCACACACACTGACAACTCCCCGACAAGAGAAAGCAAGCTTGGCTTAGCTGCCAACACCCACACCACGTGTCAGCAAGACGGACAGCTCACTTGCTATCATAACTCACACTATATTTCCCGCTTCTAAACGTTCTCTTCACCTGTGCCTTTCCGCTGTATTTATTCTCGAAAAAAAAATTCACCCGTCGTCCACCCTCCAGCCCAGCGCCCACAGCAACCCCCAGCGCCCGCCCAGCGCACACAGCAACCCCCAGCGCCCGCCCAGCGCCCACAGCAACCCCCAGCGCCCGCCCAGCAACCCCCAGCGCCTGCCCAGCGCCCACAGCCACACCCAGCGCCCGCCCAGCGCCCACAGCAACGCCCAGCGCCCGCCCAGCGCCCACAGCAACCCCCAGCGCCCGCCCAGCGCCTACAGCAACCCCCAGCGCCCGCCCAGCGCCCACAGCAACGCCCAGCGCCCGCCCAGCGCCCACAGCAACCCCCAGCGCCCGCCCAGCAACCCCCAGCGCCCACCCAGCGCCTACAGCAACCCCCAGCGCCCGCCCAGCGCCCGCCAAGCGCCCACAGCAACCCATAGTCCCCCCCCCCTCCTAAGTCACAGGACTCAACAGACAGCTTGAATAAGTTTCAAATTAATTATAAATGTTTTACCCATTTTACTTAAAAACTTAAGCAAAATGGGTAAAAAAAAATTAATTTTCAGTTACACAAATAAAGTTAGAAATGAGTTAGTCTATTAGATAAATTTACATTAGAAATAGATAAAGTTGAGGGCGCCAGAGTTTATAAGATGCCTTGTAATGATTGTAATAAAGTTCATTATAAACAGACAGGCAGGGGTCTGAAACCCCGCATCACCCAACACAAGAGGTCTGTTAGGTATGACCAAGAAAGTTCAGCTTTAACTAAACATGTAAGACCAATCACAAAATCATATGGAATAATTCTTGTATAATTTATCCCCAACACTGTGACTTCAAAAGAAAATTATTAGAATGTTACAATTTCCAGTCAAGAATGTAGCACTTGGCGTAGGCAGTTCTAATCGTGTCCAAGACACTACAGCTTCGACACAGAACAGGCAGCAGACTAGGACCGCATCGAGCTACAACGCTCTCCCACATAGAGCTCCGCGACGCCGGCCACACTCAGCTCTCTGCTCTGCTCCAAGCTCCGTCTCAACGTCTACCACACTGCTGTATCCAGGACTACTAAATAAATATGAAACTCACTAAATACTGTGTATCTAATCTACCCAACAACGTAACATAATCGTACGTTACATTGGTCTCAACGTACAATATTTATTTATGAATATTTATTTATTTATAATATAAACTTTGGATTAACAATAATCCCAAGTTTAATATCTCCTTAGGGCAGTGGTTACCAGATTGATTGATTGATAAAGATTAAGCCACCCAAGAGGTGGCACGGGCATGAATAGCCCGTAAGTGGTACAATTTTTTTTTTCTCAGTATTCTGAGGTTGCATTTAACCATCAAGCTGTTATCGTGGGGGAGGATACTGCTTCACAGTCTTTATGAGGGTGTCCAGCTGCTGGACACCTTTGTTGACCAGGAGAGTGGCTGTGTTGATGGCTTCAGGGTGGCCACTGCATGATTCAGGAACTCTTAAAGCTCTTCTAAGGTCATTGGTTGCTTCACATTCCAGAAGATAGTGAAGTAATGGCTTTTCTGTGACAGTTTGGCAGAAGATGCACTCTCTCTGTCGGGGTTCACCAATTCCGGGCACCCTTCTTGAACCCGGATGGGCACATGTATGAGCAAATAGATGGGGTCGCCATGGGTTCTCCCCTAAGTGCCCTGTCTGCGAACTTCTACATGGGTACCATCGAACAAAAGGTCTTAGTCGACATGAACTAGAAACCAGCCATATACTGCAGGTATGTTGACGACATTTTTACACAGGTACCTGATGTCAGACATCTGCAGGAGCTGAAGGAGGTATTTGAGCGAAATTCTGTGTTGCGTTTCACTTACGACATGGAGAAGGATGGGAATCTGCCCTTTCTAGATGCAACAGTCATGGAAAGGAGCGGAGGTTTCCACACTGCAGTCTACACTAAGGAAACAAACATAGGAATGTGCCTCAATGCCAACAGTGACTGCCCAGATAGGTACAAGAGGAGTGTTGTTAACGCTTATGTCGACCGTGCTCTCAGCCACAGCTCAGAATGGAAGCAAGTCGATGAAGATCTCTGTAGGGTAAGGCAGGTCTTAGTCAACGACGGCTTCTCCAATGGTTTCGTTGAAGACATCATAAGAAGGAAGGTGAAACGCCATGCAACCTCTGAAGAGACAACTAACACAACACCTGTACCCCCTATTAGACTATTTTACAGGAACTTCTTTTCCACAGCTCATAAAACGGAGGAAAGGGTCCTGAAAGATATTATTAATAGAAACGTTATCCCTACAGACAAAAACTAGAAGATACAATTGACGATTTACTATAAAACCAAGAAAACGGCCAACCTACTCATGAGAAACTCTCCAGACACAAAGCAGAACGCTTTAAAAGAGACCAATGTCATTTATGCCTTCAAATGCCCACTAGGGGACTGTAAGCCTCAAAGAACTCAGTATATAGGCAAGACAACAACATCTGTTTCCAGGCGATTAACGATGCATAAGCAACAGGGCTCCATTAAGGAACATATAATCTCTTCCCACAACCAGACCATCACCAGAGAAGTCTTAACAAAAAACACGGAAATCATCGATAGATACAGCGATAGCAGGCAGCTTGATATCTGCGAGGCACTACACATTAAGACGTCAACAGCAGCAATCAACAGCCAATTAATACACAACTATATTCTACCCACTTCAAGACTCCGAACCAATATAGAAGCATCAAGAAATATGGGCCAATAGGCCCTTTGCAGTTACTTCCATTCTTCCCTTTACCTTACCCAATATTATACCCATTGTTTCGTGTTCTGTCTTGTGTTGAAAGTTTGTTTTCACCTCATCCAAAACTGTTGTAACATATCACCTCACCCAAATGCAGGTATAAAATGAAAGCAATTTAAACTCTGTTTAGTGTTTGCAGGTTATAGTTGTGTGTGTGTAAACTAAAGTCTTTGAAAATGTAATAAGTTATTACGAAACGCGTTCAAGTGTCGCGTCAGACTAGAAATAAAAATGAGTTTTGGAGAATTGATTTTTATTTACCATCGACAGTGAAAAGAAACATAAGAAATATTGAGAAAATTCGTGTTAGAATTATTAATCTTACTTTTTCGGTTATATTTAATATATATATATATATATATATATATATATATATATATATATATATATATATATATATATATATATATATATATATATATATATGTATATATATATATTAGTATATTTTGGTAGCAGTCTTTCTTGTAAACATATGTTGTTAAAAATGACCGAAAAAGTAAGATTAATAATTCTAACACGAATTTTCTCAATATTTCTCATGTTTCTTTTTTGTGTCGATGATAATTGAAAAATCAGTTCTCCAAAATTCATTTTTATTTCTAGTCTGACGCGACGCTTGAACGCGTTTCGTAATATCTTATTACATTTTCAAAGACTTTAGTTTACCCACACACATCTGTAACCTGAAAACACTAAACAGAGTTTTACTTTGCTAACACTAAACAGCTTGTCTTATATATTCGCATTTGGGTGAGGTGATATGTTGTAACAGTTTTGAATGAGGTGAACAAACTTTTGACCAACACAAGACAGAACACGGAATAATGGGTATTAATTGGATAATTGAGAGGGAAGAATGGAAGTAACTGCAAAGAGTTCTTGGCCCATACCTCCTCTTAATGCTTCTATATTGGTACAGAGTCTTGAAGTGGGTAGAATATAGTTGTGCATTAATTGGCTGTTGATTGCTGGTGTTGACTTTTTGATGTGTAGTGCCTCCCAGATGTCGAGCCGCCTGCTGTCGCTGTATCTATCGATGATTTCTGTGTTGTTTGTTAACAGCACACAACTCAACCTTCACTACACACAACACAACCTTCACTAACCACAACACAACCTTCACTACACACAACACAACCTTCACTAACCACAACACAACCTTCACTAACCCACAACACAACCTTCACTAACCCACAACACAACCTTCACTAACCACAGCACAACCTTCACTAACCACAACACAACCTTCACTAACCACAACACAACCTTCACTAACCACAACACAACCTTCACTAAACCACAACACAACCTTCACTAACCCACAACACAACCTTCACTAACCCACAACACAACCTTCACTAACCACAACACAACACAATGATCTGACCCACGGAACTATAACTATCCTCACGCTGTCGTCCTCCGTCCTGCGGCCCAGCGGGACGATGCCTTCCTCAATGTTAACTTACTATGTGTTAAAGAATTGGTGTTTTCTCACGTATAAAATTACTTCCTTATGTTTCAGAAATTGGTCCATAGATGGGCCTGACCTTGGTTGGTTAGGTGATTAGATTCTCTTGATAACTATTAGCATTTACGGAGGTGCGATTAGGCCACCCCCTTCTCATGCCAGGCTCGTTAGAGCAGCAGCCGTCACCCCCCTCCCCCCCATCTTCTTGACTCATCCACCAATTTTAACACTAATAAAAATAGGTTTATTCATTTATTTAAATTATTATTAATATACAGTAAAATTCAATGTATTGTTAAGCGTTGGTTAGGTTGGGAGTTAAGGAACTGTTGGCGATTATTTGTGTTTGGGATACGTGGGTGAA
>NC_091171.1:28971594-28994094 GCF_040958095.1 Procambarus clarkii | reverse complement strand
TGCATGGTATACAAGTTAAGGACACTGGCCTGTAGTTCAGTGCCTCTTGTCTGTCACCCTTTTTGTATATTGGTACTACATTAGCAGTCTTCCATATTTCTGGTAGGTCCCCCGTTTCCAGTGACCTACTATACACTATGGAGAGTGGTAGGCAAAGTGCTCCTGCACACTCTTTCAATACCCATGGCGAGATTCCATCCGGCCCAACAGCTTTTCTCACATCCAGCTCCAATAGGTGCTTCTAGACCTCATCTCTTGTAATTTCGAACCTATCCAAGGTCACCTGGTTTGCTGTCACCTCTTCTAGCGCCGCGACATCTCCCTGTTCTATTGTAAAGACCTCCTGGAACCTTTTGTTGAGTTCTTCACACACCTCTTTGTCATTCTCTGTGTACCTGTCCTCGCCCACCCTAAGTTTCATCACCTGTTCCTTCACTGTTGTCTTCCTCCTGATGTGACTGTGTAGAAGCTTTGGTTCGGTCTTGGCTTTATTAGCTATATCATTTTCATACCTTTTCTCAGCTGCTCTTCTCACACTGACATACTCGTTCCTGGTTCTCTGGTATCTCACTCTACTTTCTGGTGTTCTGTTATTACGGAAGTTCCTCCATGCCCTTTTGTTCAGCTCCTTTGCTTTCATACATTCCTTATTAAACCACGGATTCTTCCTTTGCTTCTCTGTTTTTTCCTGTCGGGCTGGGACAAACAGCCTCCTGACATTTTTGGGTGACATAGTCCATCACGTCTTGTACGGACTTGGTTCCGAGTTCTGTGTCCCAATGTATATCCCATAGGAATTTATTCATTTCCTCATAGTTTCCCTTTCGGTACGCCAGCCCTTTGGTTCCCAGTTCTTTTTTGGGGGTGATAATTCCCAGCTCAACCAGGTACTCAAAGCTCAATACACTATGATCACTCATTCCCAAGGGGGCTTCCAACTTAACTTCCCTTATATCCGACACATTTAGGGTAAATATCAGATCAAGCAAGGCTGGTTCATCCCCTCCTCTCATTCTTGTCGGTCCCTTGACGTGTTGACTTAGAAAGTTTCTTGTTGCCACATCCAGCAGCTTAGCTCTCCATGTGTCTGGGCCTCCATATGGGTCTCTGTTCCCCCAATCTATCTTCCCATGGTTGAAGTCTCCCATGATTAGAAGTCTGGATCCGTTCCTGCTAGCCATAGAAGCTGCTCTCTCTATTATATTGATGGTGGCCAAGTTGTTTCTATCATATTCCTGTCTGGGTCTTCTGTCATTCGGTGGGGGGTTATATATGACTACTATTATAATTTTCTGTCCTCCAGTTGCTATGGTGCCTGATATGTAGTCACTGAAACCTTCACAGTTCTGAATTACCATCTCTTCGAAACTCCAAATTTCTCTTAGTAGCAGAGCTACACCACCTCCTCCTCTCCCTTCTCTCTCTTTCCTCACTACATAGTAGCCCTGTGGAAACACTGCGTTTGTTATGATTTTCGTTAACTTTGTTTCTGTGAGTGCTATTATGTCTGGGTTTTCTTCTAGTGCCCATTCTCCAAGTTCACTTGTTTTATTTGAAATCCCATCTATGTTAGTGTACATCGCCTTGAAGCTCACTTTCTTCTGTTCATTTTCATGTCCCTTTCTTGAAAGTTTGTGTGTGTGTGTGTGTGTGTGTGTGTGTGTGTGTGTGTGTGTGTGTGTGTACTCACCTATTTGTACTCACCTATTTGTGCTTGCGGGGGTTGAGCTTTGGCTCTTTGGTCCCGCTTCTCAACTGTCAATCAACTGGTGTACAGATTCCTGACCCTACTGGGCTCTATCATATCTACATTTAAAACTGTGTATGGAGTCAGCCTCCACCACATCACTGCCTAGTGCATTCCATCCGTTAACTACTCTGATACTGAAAAAGTTCCTTCTAACGTCTCTGTGGCTCATGTGGGTACTCAGTTTCCACCTGTGTCCCCTTGTTCGCGTCCCACCAGTGTTGAATAGTTTATCCTTGTTTATCCGGTGGTCGATTCCTCTGAGGATTTTGTAGGTTGTGATCATGTCTCCCCTTACTTTTCTGTCTTCCAGTGTCGTAAGGTGCATTTCCCGCAGCCTTTCCTCGTAACTCATGCCTCTTAGTTCTGGGACTAGTCTAGTGGCATACCTTTGGACTTTTTCCAGCTTCGTCTTGTGCTTGACAAGGTACGGGCTCCATGCTGGGGCCGCATACTCCAGGATTGGTCTTACATATGTGGTGTACAAGATTCTGAATGATTCCTTACACAGGTTCCTGAACGCAGTTCTGATGTTAGCCAGCCTCGCATATACCGCAGACGTTATTCTTTTTATGTGGGCTTCAGGAGACAGGTTTGGTGTGATATCAACTCCTAGATCTTTCTCTCTGTTCGTTTCATTAAGTACTTCATCTCCTATTCTGTATCCTGTGTTTGGCCTCCTATTTCCACTGCCTAGTTTCATTACTTTGCATTTACTCGGGTTGAACTTCAACAGCCATTTGTTGGACTATTCACTCAGTCTGTCTAGGTCATCTTGTAGCCTCCTACTATCGTCCTCAGTTTCAATCCTCCTCATAATTTTTGCATCATCGGCAAACATTGAGAGGAACGATTCTATACCCTCTTAAAGATCATTTACATATATCAGAAACAGTATAGGTCCGAGGACTGACCCCTGCGGTACTCCACTCGTAACGTCTCGCCAATCTGAGACCTCACCCCTCACACTAACTCGTTGTCTCCTGTTACTTAGGTACTCCTGTATCCAACGGAGTACCTTCCCTTTCACTCCAGCCTGCATCTCCAGTTTTTTCACTAGCCTCTTGTGTGGCACTGTATCAAAGGCTTTCTGACAATCCAAAAATATTCCGTCTGCCCACCCTTCTCTTTCTTGCCTTATTTTTGTTGCCTGGTCGTAGAATTCAAGTAACCCTGTGAGGCAGGACCTGCCATCCCTGAATCCATGTTGATGCTGTGTTACAAAGTTCTTTCGCTCCAGGTGCTCCACTAGCTTTCTTCGCACAATCTTCTCCATCATCTTGCATGGTATGCAGGTTAGGGACACTGGTCTGTAATTCAGTGCCTCCTGTCTATTCCCTTTCTTGTATATCGGGACTACGTTAGCTGCTTTCCAAATTTCTGGCAGTTCCCCTGTTGCCAGTGATTTGTTATACACCATGGAGAGCGGGAGGCACAGTTCTTCTGCTCCTTCCTTTAGTATCCAAGGGGAGATTCCATCTGGGCTTATAGCCTTTGTCACATCCAATTCTAGTAAACACTTCCTTACTTCCCCGCTGGTAATCTCAAACTCTTCCAGTGGTTCCTGGTTAGCTATTCCCTCTCTTATCTCTGGGATTTCTCCTTGCTCTAAGGTGAAGACCTCTTGGAATTTCTTATTCAGTTCCTCACACACTTCCTTGTCGTTTGTAGTGAATCCTTCTGCCCCTATCCTTAATTTCATAACCTGTTCCTTTACTGTTGTTTTTCTCCTGATGTGGCTGTGCAGCAATTTAGGCTGAGTCTTTGCCTTGCTTGCGATGTCATTTTCGTATTGTCTTTCTGCCTCTCTTCTCATCCTGACATATTCATTCCTGGCATTCTGGTATCTTTCTCTGCTTTCCAGTGTCCTGTTATTCCTATAGTTTCTCCATGCCCTTTTACTTTGCTGCTTAGCTAGCCTACATCTTTGATTAAACCATGGGTTTCTCATCTTCATTTCACTGTTTTCCTTTCGGACTGGGACAAACTTGTTTGCTGCGTCCTTGCATTTTTGCGTGATGTATTCCATCATATCTTGGGCCGTCTTTTCCCTGAGCTCTGTTTCCCATGATATATCTGCTAGGCATTTTCTTATCTCCTCATAGTTTCCCTTTCGGTATGCTAACCTTTTGGTTTCGGTATCCCTCCTCGAGTTCAATAACCCTTCTTCAATCAGGTACTCAAACACCAATACACTGTGGTCGCTCATTCCTACTGGGTCCTCAAAACTGATTTCTCTTATGTCAGAGTCGTTCAGGGTGAAAACCAGGTCGAGTCTCGCTGGTTCGTCATTTCCTCTCATCCTTGTGGGTTCTCTGACATGCTGGGTTAAGAAGTTTCTAGTCGCCACCTCCAGTAGTTTGGCTCTCCACGTATCCTCGCCTCCATGCGGTTCCTTGTTCTCCCAATCAATCCTGCCGTGATTGAAGTCCCCCATGATGAGCAGGTGGGATCTATTTCTACAGGCAGAAGAGGCTGCCCTCTCAATTATAGTGTTAACTGCCATGTTGTTGCTTTCGTACTCTTGACTGGGTCTTCTGTCATTTGGTGGAGGATTATATATTACTGCTACTACTATCCTTGGTCCTCCCATTGTCATGGTGCCTGCTATGTAGTCTCTGAAACCCTCACAGCCCGGGATAGCCATCTCCATAAAATTCCATTCCTTTCTCATGAGTAGGGCCACTCCGCTTCCTTCCCTACCTTCCCTCTCTTTCCTTATTATTGTGTACTCCTGGGGAAACATGGCATTCGTTATGATTCCAGAGAGTTTTGTTTCAGTGAGTCCAATTACATCTGGGTTCACTTCTTGTGCTCTTTCCCTTAGTTCACTTGCCTGGCTTGTGATCCCATCTATGTTCGAGTACATTGCCCTGAAACTAACTCTCTTCTGCTTCTCCTCTGGGGGGGACCTGTGGGGTCTGGGGTGAGCGGGAACTGGGAGGATCTGGTATGGGGAGACTGGTGGAGGAGGAAGGGCTTGGGGGGGTATGGGGGAGGGAGAGGGCAGGGGGAGAGGGTGAGGGGGGGTAGGGGGAGTGGGTGAGGGGGGGAGGGTTGGGGGGGTGGGTGAGAGGGGGAGGGTTGGGGGGATGGGGGAGAAAGGGGGGTTTGGGGGGCAATAAAGTGGGGAGGGCTTGGGGGGCGTGGGAGGAAAGGGAAGGCTGAGGTGGTTGAGGAAGAGGAGAGGGTTTTGGGGAATGGTGGAGAGGGGAAGGCTTAGGTGGGGTGGGGGAGAGTGGGGAGCTTAGGGGGGTGGGGGAGAATGGAGGGCTTGTGGGTGGGAGGGACGGAAGGGCGTGTGGGAGAGGGAGGGCTTGGGGGATGGGGGAGAAGGGAGGTCCTGGGGGGAGGGGGGAGTGGGAGGAGGGGGGTTAGTGGGAGGAGAGGGGTGGGTGGGGGGAGGATGCCTTAGGTGGGTTCTTAGTGGGGGGCTGACAGGAGTTGGGGCAGGTAGGGTGTCTGTTGGGTAGAATGTGGGGGTGGTGCCGCACTCCCTGTGGCTAATGCACTGTTTGAGGACGGTTCCCCATTCCCCTCTGGGATTGTAAGGATCGGGGGTGTGGCTCCCTGATTCCTTTCTCTCTCCCTGCGCTTCTTCCTCGCGTCTGCTGCCTGCATTCTCTCTTCCCTTGTCATATCCCTCTGCAAGAATACTCTTTTGAACTTCTCTACACCTGCTAGACAGCACTTCCTTTCTAACAGTTCCTCTTTCGCGATTTCGCTCATGAAAACCACCTTTATCATTCGGTCTCTGTCCTTGTTGTACTTTCCAAGCCTGAAAACCTTTTCAACATTTTGCTCAGCTCCCTCCATCCTTACCTCTTTAAGGATCTCTTTAATCATGTTTTTGTCCATGTCTCTCCACTCCTTTGGACTGGTCCCTATTTGCTCTTTAATGCCTGCTACTACTACTGCTCTATTTCTCTCTATCAGCCGGCTGGTACATCTAGCCGCTTCCTGAGAGGAAGCCACTTCCATGGCAACTTCCTTAACGGCAGACCTAGCTTTAGGGCTCGTTGTAAGTATTTCAGCAAATGAGAGCTGAGGTGTAGAGGTCCCCTCCACAGTAGCATTCCTGTCTCCCTGAGGCACGGTATGTGTCTGGTATTGTGGAGAAGTCTCCTTCAGGCATCTTATCTCCTCCTTTGCTGCCCTTAGGTCATCCTGCAGGTTGGCAACTGTCTCCCTCATTACCCTCAGTCCTTCACTGAATTCATCCCACATTTGCTGGAATACTCCCTTCATCCAGGCTTCCTGTTCCACCCCTTCCTCTGAATTTGTTCCAGCCGCGATTGATATCCTGCGTGCGTAAGCCCGAGTTCGTGTCCCTTCCATGTTTTGCCCGAGAGAGAGAGAGAGAGATAGAGAGAGAGAGAGAGAGAGAGAGAGAGAGAGAGAGAGAGAGAGAGAGAGAGAGAGAGAGAGAGAGAGAGAGAGAGAGAGAGAGAGAGGGAGAGAGAGAGAGAGAGAGAGAGAGAGAGAGAGAGAGAGAGAGAGAGAGAGAGAGAGAGAGAGAGGGAGAGAGAGAGAGAGAGAGAGAGAGAGAGAGAGAGAGAGAGAGAGAGAGAGAGAGAGAGAGAGAGAGAGAGAGAGAGAGAGAGAGAGAGAGAGAGAGAGAGAGAGAGAGGGAGAGAGAGAGAGAGAGAGAGAGAGAGAGAGAGAGAGAGAGAGAGAGAGAGAGAGAGAGAGAGAGAGAGAGAGAGAGAGAGAGAGAGAGAGAGAGAGAGAGCGAGAGAGAGAGAGAGAGAGAGAGAGAGAGAGAGAGAGAGAGAGAGAGAGAGAGAGAGAGAGAGAGAGAGAGAGAGAGAGAGAGAGAGAGAGAGGGAGCGAGAGATAGAGAGATGTGTGTGTGTGTGTGTGTGTGTGTGTGTGTGTGTGTGTGTGTGTGTGTGTGTGTGTGTGTGTGTGTGTGTGTGTGTCCACAGAGACATTAGAAAGAACTTTATCAGAGTTAGAGTAGTTAGTAAACAGAATGCACTAGGAAGTGATGTGGAGGAGGAATGACTCAATAAACAGTTTCAAAGTAGATATGATAGATCTCGAAAAGCTCAGGAATTTGTAAACCAGCAGATTGAGGGTTGAGAGGCGGGACCAAAGAGCAAAAGCTCAACCCCCACAAGCACCACTAGGGGAGTACAGTAAAAACTCTGACCCATTCTTCATTAAAACCTGGAAAATATTAATTTTCGAACACTCTCATTAATGTACCAAAGTTAAGAATGTGTTAACAAAAAAGTCGAACAATTACCTGTGTCGTCATTGGCTTGAATTCACGTATGTGGTGAAGTCAGGCTTAATTAATTCATGTCCTTTGTTCTGTAATAATTTGATAAAGGGTATGTCATATTACTTCCCTGTGATCAACACCCAGTGAACATCGGTGTTGTTCATCAGGATTTGGGTGTTCTGAGGTGAACATTACGCCAGCTTAACTTGATCATTAATGAGATTATACATGTTACTTTATTTAGATACAATAAACTACCAATCCTAATTAATTTTTGCTTAATTGAAAATTTAATTAAATCTGGATCAAACTCTGTACCTAAACGTAAATTCAAATTTTTACATTTAATTATGGATGAAAATACCATAGATAGTGCAGCTGAATAATGAGAATGCTCAGGTAATGCCTCAGCTGACCTACTGAAGGGTGAGAATGTTACAATCTGAGTTACTGAATGAAGTGAATGATCCACCGCTGGTAGGTGCTACTCAAGTCTTGATAAATTAAACAAAATTGGGTACAAGTGTTTTTCCTTTGGGTAAAAACACACCCCGAGATACGTGACAATTTACCCTAAAGGTGTAGAAGATGATATATTGTGAAGAAAGTGATGTGAACATTCAGTGGACAACAGTGAGTGAACACTTGGACTCTGTGTTGTGTGTTGCTGGCTGTGGTGGTGGGAGGTATGTATCACGCTGGCTGTGGTGGTGTGAGGTATGTA
Organism: Procambarus clarkii; assembly: GCF_040958095.1. NCBI lineage: Eukaryota > Metazoa > Arthropoda > Malacostraca > Decapoda > Cambaridae > Procambarus > Procambarus clarkii. Next base: position 28,986,393 of record NC_091171.1, on the reverse strand, counting down.
TCACGCTGGCTGTGGTGGTGTGAGGTATGTATCACGCTGGCTGTGGTGGTGTGAGGTATGTATCACGCTGGCTGTGGTGGTGTGAGGTATGTATCACGCTGGCTGTGGTGGTGTGAGGTATGTATCACGTTGCCTGTATCCCTGTATCATGCCTGTGATTAGAATGTATTCCTGCATATCATCATTCTTTAACTCTCACCATGTTCTCTGTTGCTGTGTTACATCACTGTCTCTGCACCAGGTGTGTCACACCACTGTCCCTGCACCAGGTGTGTCACACCACTGTCCCTGCACCAGGTGTGTCACACCACTGTCCCTGCACCAGGTGTGTCACACCACTGTCCCTGCACCAGGTGTGTCACACCACTGTCCTTGCACCAGGTGTGTCACCCCACTGTCCCTGCACCAGGTGTGTCACACCATTGTCCCTGCACCAGGTGTGTCACACCACTGTCCCTGCACCAGGTGTGTCACACCACTGTCCCTGCACCAGGTGTGTCACACCACTGTCCCTGCACCAGGTGTGTCACACCACTGTCCCTGCACCAGGTGTGTGTCACACCACTGTCCCTGCACCAGGTGTGTCACACCACTGTCCCTGCACCAGGTGTGTGTCACACCACTGTCCCTGCACCAGGTGTGTGTCACACCACTGTCCCTGCACCAGGTGTGTCACACCACTGTCCCTGCACCAGGTGTGTCACACCACTGTCCCTGCACCAGGTGTGTCACACCACTGTCCCTGCACCAGGTGTGTCACACCACTGTCCCTGCACCAGGTGTGTCACACCACTGTCCCTGCACCAGGTGTGTCCTTCAGCCCGACACGAAACAAACTCTAATCCAAATTTTCATCCTTTTCCTCGCCCAGAATGAGCGCTAACGAACATCTTTATGTATCAGAGTTCACAGAGTTCAGTTACACCAATAGAGGCAAGAGAGTGGTGATGAACCCACACTGTGCCGTGTGCCCTGCCGCTCTATGCCATGGCCATTGAAATAGAGCTGCAGGTTCCTGGACCAGAAACTGCTCTATTTCGTTCAGGCGTTCAGAAGGCGTTATGATGAGGCATGCGACGTATTATCAAGGATTTCAAAGCAACATTTTATTCAATGGATGCGACAAAAGGGAGCTTTGGAGTAGCTTTGACCCGACTACAAAATCGAGGCTGCCCCACTGTTCGCACCAACGAAATAATATGTGGGTCTGATCAAGTACGAAAAGTGGCGGCAGTGTCGTTGTAAAATAAGGCAGTAAGTCGCCGAATTGAAGTCATTGCTGGAGACATAGAGGCAGAGCTTATTCCCAGTAGCAGTCGGAGCGGTACGCTTGCTACTGAACTGGACGAAACCCCCGGATATCTCCAACGACTCGTTGTTGATGTTCTATATATCCATTATTGTTTTGAAACTACGACTGAACAAGATCTTTAGCTCTGCAAACCCTTGACAGTGACTTTGTAGAGGAATTGACACATTCACAGTTTAATGTGAGATTAGTTTGGGTCCGCGTTCAAGCATTACAGCTCAGGGGAAGCAGCACAACCCCGGAATACTGTAAACACGGTATACGATTCATCGCCAAGCTCTAGCCATCAAAGGTCTCGTTCGAGGACGTGAAGCAACATATTACCTCAGTGAACATCCTCAAGGAAGGAGGTTTAAACACGAGGCTCTTCAGATCCTCATGTTTCGAAGCTGATTCATTATATAAAGAACCTTGTTTTCTACGAGGAGACTCGTGGGCCCTCCCTGGGGGGGCTGTTCTGAATCGCCTTTGGGAGCTGACGCCTGACAGTGGGAGGTTTTTCTTGAATTGAACTGACAAAAAAGATGCGATTAACATCCCCGCACACCGTTTCATTTCTTCCCCCTCCCCCCTCCAACCCTCCTCCCCCCCCCTCCAACCCTTCTCCCCCCCCTACAACCCTTCTCCCCCCTCCAACCCTTCTCCCCCCACCTCCAACCCTTCTCCTTTCCCCCCGACTTCACCGTTACCAAGCACAGTCCCCCTCTCATCACAGTTCACCTGTCATCCCTCTTTTTTGCTCCCCCCTACTGTCACCCAACTTTAAATACTTATATTCCTAGCTTCAAGCAACTTTCTGTTTTATATTGAATATACTTTTTTATTTTTTTTTATTTACCATATTTCCATCCGGTGTCATTTGATATTCACTATTTTTATCACTTAATATGATAAGTTAACTCTTGCATATTTCACGTCTTTTATTATTATCTGTTGAAAATATTCCAAACTTTCTTATTCCTGACAATGCTTGAGTCTCAGTAATTTTCAGTCTTTGGAACAAAATCAACTATTCTCTTTTTGTTTGTGCTGCATGAGCTTATTTTTGGACAACATATTGTTCTTCGCTCAACCAAAACTTGTTTTCGCAAAAGAAATAACCCGCAAACCTATTTTAACCCCTTCTTCCTGTTCACAAAAACATTTCAGGTCTCCCTAAATTAAATTAATATATATGGTTTAGTCCGTTATTGTTTTTTCGTTTTTGTTTTCTTTACATCAACCACTGTAAAACACATCCTGGGAGACCCGGTGTGTGTGTGTATATATATATATATATATATATATATATATATATATATATATATATATATATATATATATATATATATATATATACATATATATATATATATATATATATATATATATATATATATATATATATATATATGTATATATATATATATATATATATATATATATATATATATATATATATATATATATATATATATATATATATATATATATATCTTAGTACAGTCTTGGAGGCCTGTCTCCGTTTACACCCCTCGCTCTGTTCGACGCTTTTTATTACGCAATAATATTTCGGGTTCGTTCCTATGGCGCTCTAGAATCCAGCTCTACGAGGGGAGGAACCAGAGAGTCCTTTAATGTATTCTGAAGATATAACTCTTTGTGGAAATGAGTCTGCGTTCGGATATTACAGCTTCCCCTCATTCCCCTCAGTGTTCGAGTCTGCGTTCAGTCATTACAATATTTTAGAGTACTGAGAAGACGTTAATGTGAGTGATTGTGTGACCTGCCGATCAGAAGCGGAACTAATTAGTATAATGCTCTCAGGAGAAATTTCTCGGACACTTCTGCATCTTGTCGATCAGAGGAAAAACTAGTAAGTACCCTAATGTACCCGGTAGACGTTCATTTGTGTGGCCTGCCCATCAGAAGTGGAACCAACGAGTATTTAAAAAGCATTATAGAGACTGTAACTCTGTGTGGTTGATGTTCAGAGAGTGTTACTCTCTCACTCTATCTGGGTTTATTTTAAGCTTTTTACACATCGATGGAAGTTTGTTTACATTCATGTCCGCCCATTATTCCGCGGGAACGATCACACGGCACTGGTTAGTTTACCTTGCGAATGGAAACTCTGGTTTGCCTCATAGTTTGTTTTGCCAGGGGTTCATCTCAGTTCTTGGGAGGTGAGCTGTAATTTATAAACGCTCGTGCGTATGTCAACTTTTTTTTTTTGAGTTATAAAATAGTTATTGTTACATATTTTTGTTTAAGGAAATTTGTTAGATACTTACATAGTTCTGTCTACGGGCAACTAAATTCCTCTAACAATGCTGTACACAAACATTTATGGTCTATAAATGTAGCATATTTTTGCTTTTTTAAATTTCATATAAAATAACGTATTCTTTTATATTGAAATATTTTGTCCTATAACTTTCTTCCACACACACATCTACATAACTAAACCATATTTATTATTATTATATTCATATCCAAGTCTGCTTGTTCAGGCAATATACACTCACGATTTGAGGAACGTAAGATTTGAAGTGGTGTTGCCTAACTAGAAACGGAAAACCACCCACAATAGGAAAGAGAACCAGAAGGCGACTAATTCAAGTTAAGAGGAACCCAAAATAGCATTAAATATGGAGTGTTATTATCTAACCAGACATGTAAACAATTAGCTCACCCACCTAACTTGTCGAGAGAATTTTGGTATTTTGAGAATTTTGTCAAGAGAGCTTTGGTAGTAATGAAGGTCATGGAAAACTACGCAATAAGTAAACTCAAATAGCTGAAGGAAGAATCAAATCACTTTATTGAGACTGAGGAAGCAAACGAAGCACTTGGCATTAGTTGGAAATGCCTATGGTTGTCCAATCAGTGGCTGGGGACACAAATGAGAATAAAAAGATAATGAGCGAAATACAAAGGCAAAACAGCAGAATGAAATAACAACGAATATATATAAAGACAATTACTAAGTTCATGAACATGTGATCGATGGAGAAGCATGAGGAGAAAAATGTATCAATTGATAAAAAAGGGAACAGAGCAGACATGATAATGACGTTCAAGATTTTTAGAGGGATTTGCTAAGTTGACTTAGAAGCAATGTTCGAAATGAGAAAAGAAAGAGCTAAAGGACATTCTAGAAATTTTCTAGAAATTCCATTCTAGAAATCATTCAAAAGCCTTGAACGGCTTTTGTGTAAGAGTCGACGATAGAGGGAACAGACAAGATGAGAAAGGTGTCGAAGCCAACTCGATGCAGTTTTAAATATAAATATAAGAAAACACATTTGACTAGATTAATTTTAGTGAATACATCTAGGTGAGTTAAAACACACACACACACACACACACACACACACACACACACACACACACACACACACACACACACACACACACACACACACACACACACACACACACACACACACACACACCTAACAGGAAGGAGCCAAAGAGTTACGGTAAGGGGCGAGAAGTCGGACTGGCGAACAGTAACAAGTGGAGTACCACAAGGATCGGTGCTGGGACCAATTCTATTTCTTGTATATGTTAACGACATGTTTACAGGCGTAGAGTCCTACATGTCGATGTTTGCGGATGATGCAAAGTTGATGAGAAGAGTTGTGACAGATGAGGATTGCAGGATCCTCCAAGAGGACCTGAACAGATTGCAGAGATGGTCAGAGAAATGGCTACTAGAATTCAACACGAGCAAATGTAAAGTTATGGAAATGGGACTAGGAGATAGGAGACCAAAGGGACAGTACACAATGAAGGGGAACAGCCTACCTGTAACGACGCGTGAAAGAGACCTGGGGGTGGACGTAACACCTAATCTATCTCCTGAGGCACATATTAATAGGATAACGACAGCAGCGTACTCTACACTGGCAAAAGTTAGAACATCATTCAGAAACCTAAGTAAGGAGGCATTTAGGGCGCTTTACACTGCCTACGTAAGGCCAGTCTTAGAGTATGCCGCCTCATCATGGAGTCCCCATCTGAAGAAGCATATAATGAAACTGGAAAAGGTTCAGAGGTTTGCAACGAGACTCGTCCCAGAGCTACGAGGGATGGGGTATGAAGAGCGCCTGAGGGAACTGTGCCTTACGACACTAGAAAGAAGAAGGGAGAGGGGGGGACATGATAGGAACGTATAAGATACTCAGAGGAATTGACAGAGTGGACATAGACGAAATGTTCACACGGAATAGTAACAGAACGAGAGGACATGGATGGAAGCTTGAAACTCAGATGAGTCACAGAGATGTTAGGAAGTTTTCTTTTAGCGTGAGAGTAGTGGGAAAATGGAATGCACTTCAGGAACAGGTTGTGGAAGCAAATACTATTCATAATTTTAAAACCAGGTATGATAGGGAAATGGGACAGGAGTCATTGCTGTAAACAACCGATGCTCGAAAGGCGGGATCCAAGAGTCAATGCTCGATCCTGCAGACACAACTAGGTGAGTACACACACACACACACATACACACACACACACACACACACACACACACACACACACACACACACACACACACACACACACACACACACACACACACACACACACACACACACACACACACACACACACACACACACACACACACACACATTGGCGAGACGTCACAAGTGGAGTCCCGCAGGGGTCAGTCCTTGGACCTATACTGTTTCTGGTATATGTAAATGATCTCCCAGAGGGTATAGATTCGTTCCTCTCAATGTTTGCCGACGATGCAAAAATTATGAGGAGGATTGAAACAGAGGATGATAGTAGGAGGCTACAAGATGACCTGGATAGACTGAGTGAATGGTCCAACAAATGGCTGTTGAAGTTCAACCCGAGTAAATGCAAAGTAATGAAACTAGGCAGTGGAAACAGGAGGCCAGGCACAGGATACAGAATAGGAGATGAAGTACTTAATGAAACAGACAGAGAGAAAGATCTAGGAGTTGATATCACACCAAACCTGTCTCCTGAAGCCCACATAAAGAGAATAACGTCTGCGGCATATGCGAGGCTGGCTAACATCAGAACGGCGTTCAGGAACCTGTGTAAGGAATCATTCAGAATCTTGTACACCACATATGTAAGACCAATCCTGGAGTATGCGGCCCCAGCATGGAGCCCGTACCTTGTCAAGCACAAGACGAAGCTGGAAAAAGTCCAAAGGTATGCTACTAGACTAGTCCCAGAACTAAGAGGCATGAGTTATGAGGAAAGGCTGCGGGAAATGCACCTCACGACACTGGAAGACAGAAGAGTAAGGGGGGACATGATCACAACCTACAAAATCCTCAGGGGAATCGACCGGGTAAACAAGGACGAACTTTTCAACACTGGTGGGACGCGAACAAGGGGACACAGGTGGAAGCTGAGTACCCAAATGAGCCACAGAGACGTTAGAAAGAACTTTTTCAGTGTCAGAGTAGTTAGCAAATGGAATGCATTAGGAAGTGATGTGGTGGAGGCTGACTCCATTCACAGTTTCAAATGTAGATATGATAGAGCCCAATAGGCTCAGGAATCTGTACACCAGTTGATTGACGGTTGAGAGGCGGGACCAAAGAGCCAGAGCTCAACCCCCGCAAGCACAATTAGGTGAGTACAATTAGGTGAGTACACACACACACACACACACACACACGTTACAACAGATAATATCAGTAGTGTTATGAAGGAGGGAAAGATACGATCGTCATCAGAGTAGCGGCCCGCTAGGACACTTCCCATAATGATTATGGAGAACCGAATTCTCCCGATTATTGTAATTACAGGGCCAGTGATCGAGAGTAATGTCCGGATAACTTTAAGAGTGACGCGAAGCATTTTCCATAATTAGGACGAGGCAGAAGATGTACAGTTGGCATGTAAGGTTACGAAATGTTTCTTAGGTTGCTTTGAAGTCAAAGTTTGAGTTGAGACAGAGAGAGCGAGTGTGTGTGTGTGTGTACAAACCGTCCTCTAAACAAAGACCTAAAGTTCATTCCATGCACCCGCCAAACCAACTTTTTATGGAGGAAAAGCGGTTTACACACGACTCACAACCGATGACGTCCGAACTCTTCCGGAACAATTGCTTCTGGCGAATTTTGTTTGAACCCACAACGCTGTAAATGCTTTATCCGCGTCTTACAAGTACTAATACTCGTGAACAGAACCTAAGAACCTAACCTAACCTAACCTATGCCTAAATATATACAATATGGTAATATAAAATAATAAATTTATATTTTAGAAAATTCCTGTTTAGAATAAACAGCATGTTAAAATTTCTGAATGTGTCTTTGGAGTCGACCGCTGGATGGAATGAACTTGGCCTGAGGACGGGCTGTGTGTGTGTGTGTGTGTGTGTGTGTGTGTGTGTGTGTGTGTGTGTGTGTGTGTGTGTGTGTGTGTGTGGTTATTTAATTTTTGTATTTGTGGAATCGAGCTATTAGCTCTTGGACCCCGCCTTTCTTACCAATCTATTTTCTCTGTCAACTTCAAATATTTCTCTAACACTCACACACACACATCCCCAGGAAGCAGCCCGTAGCAACTGCATGACTCTTAGGTACCTATTTAAGGCTAGGTGAACAGTGGCTTCTGGGTGAAAGAAGCTCTGCCCATTTGTTTCTGCATCGGCCAGGACTCGAACCCAGTCCCTTAGGACTATCTCTCCCGAGTGCTCTCCACTCAGCCGCGAGGCCCTCCCCCAGTGTATGTATGTGTGTGTGTGTGTTTTCGCATTATTACATATACACCTAATTGTACTTGCCCGGGTTGAGCTTTAGCTCTTTGGTACTGGCTCTCAACTATCAGTCAACTGATGAACAGGTTCCTGAATCTATTGGGCTGTGCCATGATGTAGTGGAGACAAGCTCTTATGGAGTCTGCCTCCACCACATCACTTCCTAGCGCATTCCATTACTTTAATACTCTATGGCTCATTTACGTACTCAGTTTCCACCAATATAACCTTGAACGTGTACCATCCGCGTTAAATAATCTGTACTTATCTACTCTATCAATTGCTTAAAAATTTTGGATATCGTAATCATGTCTCTCTTAATCTTTCAGTGACGTGAGGTTTAATTCCAGCAGCCTTTCCTGGAGTGTTTATTTGTAGGCTTGAATGTCTCTGTTTTATATGCTTGAGTGTGTGTTTGTGTGTGTATTTGTATGCATAAAGTTGCACTTCGTGCATATTTTCGTGCATTTATGTTGTGTGTATGTGTGTGTTTGCGTGCATTGGCTGCATGTGTTGCGTGTGTGTATAACTGCATTTGTTGCGTGTGTATAACTGCATGTGTTGCTTGTGTATATAACTGCATGTGTTGCTTGAGTATATAACTGCATGTGTTGCGTGTGTATAACTGCATGTGTTGCGTGTGTATAACTACATGTGTTGCGTGTGTATAACTACATGTGTTGCGTGTGTATAACTACATGTGTTGCGTGTGTATAACTACATGTGTTGCGTGTGTATAACTACATTTGTTGCGTGTGAATAACTGCATGTGTTGCGTGTGAATAACTACATGTGTTGCGTGTGTATAACTGCATGTATTTCGTGTGTATAACTACATGTGTTGCGTGTGTATAACTACATGTGTTGCGTGTGTATAACTACATGTGTTGCGTGTGAATAACTGCATGCGTCTGAGTGTATATGTTTGTGATGCGTGTATGTTGTCTGGTTATCCTTGTGTTGCGTACATACTTTTTTGTGATGGGTGTATATGGTTCCTTGTTTCAGTATGTACATATTTGCTTGTGTTAGATGCATAGGTTAGTCTGTATGATTATCGTATGCTTGTATACATATGTTTTCCTGTATAATCATACCCATACGTTTACGCTGATGCCTTTTCTTCCCTAAGTATGCATGTATAGATATTCATACATAAAACATTAATCTATAAATATATTTTGATTTTAAATATATAAAAAAAGGTATAAATTGCCAAAACATAAGCTTGTAAGCTCTCACTTTTAACAATAAAAGTAAACATATGAAAAACATGCAAGACCGCCATCAAATCAGCTCAGAATCTCAAAGAAAATGGGACTAGCCGGACGCCTCAGCAGAGAATAACCCGGTGCGCAAATCCTCGAAAAAGCCGGATATGAATTTCCAAGCCACCTTGAAATGCGTGATTGTTCTGAATGGAATATAATACGCAAATACTGAGAAAAAAGCCGGAATGACAGTGCGAATCGAACCCTGGCATGGGAGACAGTCTTATAGGGTGTCTAAACCAGAGATAAAGAGACGATTTGGAGCTTCCGGAAGGGAAAGCATTTTACAACTGTTGTTTTGTTAAGACGTTTCTGCTCCCACATTGTTTTTACACACACCTGTGTAAAACAAAGGGACAAGAAGCCGGGAAAGGAGGAGAAGGAGGAGGGCCGGATGGAAATAAAAGCCATGTAGAGCATGGGAAGTAATGGCTCATGTGGAAACTAATGGGACAGAGAATGGACGTGTACAGCAGCCGGGAGAAAACGGGAGTGTCCACTGAGAATGTGGAATGGTAGGGAAGGGGATTAATGAGATGAACATATGCGGAACATGAGAGAGAGTGCCAGAGGGAGAGGAGCCTCACAAGAATAGTTGGGAGGTGTGTCGTGAAGGACAGCTGGACGTGGGGTGTTGAACCTCATGTTGCTGTAGTGTTAACTTGGGTGTCACACCACGGTGTAGTGGAGACTTGGGTGTCACACCACGGTGTAGTGGAGACCTGGGTGTCACACCACAGTGTAGTGGAGACCTGGGTGTCACACCACAGTGTAGTGGAGACCTGGGTGTCACACCACAGTGTAGTGGAGACTGGGTGACACACCACAGTGTAGTGGAGACCTGGGTGTCACACCACAGTGTAGTGGAGACCTGGGTGTCACACGACAGTGTAGTGGAGACCTGGGTGTCACACCACAGTGTAGTGGAGGCCTGGGTGTCACACGACAGTGTAGTGGAGACCTGGGTGTCACACCACAGTGTAGTGGAGACCTGGGTGTCACACCACAGTGTAGTGGAGACCTGGGTGTCACACCACAGTGTAGTGGAGACCTGGGTGTCACACCACAGTGTAGTGGAGACCTGGTGTCACACCACAGTGTAGTGGAGAATGGGTGTCACACCACAGTGTAGTGGAGAATGGGTGTCACACTACATAGTCAACTTCATCTTGCTCGTGTCAGGTCCCACGTGGATTATAAACTACTTTGTCCAGACTCCAAAGTTTAGAATGGATGTAAAATCTCTGGAAAGTTTTGACAGAAGGATGACTGAAATAATTTCTGGAATCAGAAACTTGCCTTATAAAGAGCCGGGTCTGTGTCACCTGAATCATTGATTAACAGAATTATTACCTTTACCTTCAACTGCTTCAGTCGCTACCTGCAATTACCTTCTGTGCACCGAACGCCAAATGCATTATTTATCAGTTAGTTTTTTTAACTGTTTTTTTACCCTACGTGTGGTGGTGGGGTGGTGGTGATGGTGGTGGTGATAGTGGTGGTGTTGGTGGTGGTGGTAGTGGTGGTGGTGGTGGTAGTGGTGGTGGTGGTGGTGGTGGTGGTGGTGGTGGTGGTGGTTGGGTGTGGTGGTAGTGGTGGTGGTGGTGGTTGGATGAGGTGGTATTGGTGGTGGTGGTGGGGGTGGTGGTGGTGGTGTGTGGTGGTGGTGATAGTGGTGGTAATAGTGATGGTGGTGGGATGTGGTGACATTAGTGCTTGTGATGGTGATTTATCTGTAGCCGAACTGTTTAGGCATTAAGAGGCATCCCACACACAAACAGAAGGGATTCCAAGACCAAGCTGAAAGCGCTGACGTGAAGTGTCTTACGTACATCTATGGATTTAATTCCACGTTAGATAAGTAAAGCACAATGAAATTCTCTCATAGTGTCTGGTTACTCTAATGGAGTGACTTTGGTTATCACTTTATAGTGACTATTGTAATCTATGCTGCGCCTGCTTCCACTCCTCGCACGTTGATAGGAGACTGACTAGATTCCCAGCAAATATAAATAACAACAGCATAATGCATTAATGAAAAAGCTATTTGGGGCAATACGGTGGGATCGAACACCCGTCTCTTGACCTCCCTCAGTCACGCACCTTACCGACACACGAGCCACGAGTTACACCACAACCCGACAGTGTAGTGAACTCACATGGCATTCGGAAGGCCCTGTAAGCTTGAACCCACAATCCAAGTTTTACGTGATACCCGCTGGGGCTCCTGGGCAGGTAGTGATAACCCTCATCTCAGACGTCTGACGATGAACAGGACAGGATTTGGGATGAACAGAGGGGTAAAGGGATGGTGCCCTGTCACTTAGACGGTCGGGGATTGAACGCCGACCTGCATGAAGCGAGACCGTTGCTCTATCATGAGCCTTTGCTCGTGGTGAAAATGATGTAATCTGATCATACCTGTCTAATTGGTCAGGCCGTAATGACTGGCTTCGTATTATGAGCCTATTTCGTAGTTCGTTAAGTGTTAATCATAAGGTAAATACGTCCACCTGTTTATAGAAGGAGTTCGACCAATTACCGGATCGTCAACTCATAATATTCTACATTTGGAGTGAATAATTATAATACGATACACATCAATTAAACGTTTTGTTTGCGTACACAGGAATGTGTTCAGGATATCCAAACTCCCGCGTAAAATTATTATTTACTAATAATTTATAAACAATAACAATAACTTGGTTTAGCCGTTAATAACCAAATTATTTGCCAATTACAAATTATTGATTTTTAAGTCCTCGGCTTGTTATTGATTTTTAAGTCATAAACACAAGTTATGTATATATATATATATATATATATATATATATATATATATATATATATATATATATATATATATATATATATATATATATATATATATATATATATATAGTGTATGTAACGTTATAAACTATGTTATGGTGATGGTAATGATAGTGGTGGTGGTGGCAGTGATGGTGTTAGTGGTGATGGATATAACGGTGGTTTGTGGTGATCTTATTGGTTAGTGATGGTGCTTACCTAACAGTGCTACTTAACAGTGACTATGAGAATGTGAAGTCTAGCTCTTTATGCCCCATCTACTAGCCTCGTGTTTGTACCTACTTATTGACTACCTGTTGAAATGTTCCGTGGATCAATGTCTCCGCTGCCCGGTCTCTAACCAGGCTTCCTCGTCATTGGTACCTGTTGCTTAACAATTTAACTGTCTTGACTACGGGGTCAATTTGTTTTTCAGGCTTTCACTTATGTTTTCCACTCTTACTTTCTTTAAATTTAAACAGGCTGTCCTCGTCCACCTTTCAATTCCCTCTCAGTATCTTTAATATTGGGATCATGTTCCCTCATTATCACGATTCCCCTAAACGACTGTGATTGTAGAGGTGATGGTTGACGACGTTGTGTAGATGTTGGTTGTGGACGTTGTGCAGATGTTGGTTGTGGATGTTGTGCAGATGTTGGTTGTGGACGTTGTGCAGATGTTGGTTGTGGATGTTGTGCAGATGTTGGTTGTAGACGTTGTGCAGATGTTGGTTGTGGACGTTGTGCAGATGTTGGTTGTGGATGTTGTGCAGATGTTGGTTGTGGATGTTGTGCAGATGTTGGTTGTGGACGTTGTGCAGATGTTGGTTGTGGATGTTGTGCAGATGTTGGTTGTGGACGTTGTGCAGATGTTGGTTGTAGACGTTGTGCTTATGTTGGTTGTGGATGTTGTGCAGATGTTGGTTGTAGACGTTGTGCAGATGTTGGTTGTGGACGTTGTGCAGATGTTGGTTGTAGACGTTGTGCAGATGTTGGTTGTGGACGTTGTGCAGATGTTGGTTGTGGATGTTGTGCAGATGTTGGTTGTAGACGTTGTGCAGATGTTGGTTGTGGACTTTGTGCAGATGTTGGTTGTGGACTTTGTGCAGATGTTGGTTGTGGACGTTGTGCAGATGTTGGTTGTAGACGTTGTGCAGATGTTGGTTGTGGACGTTGTGCAGATGTTGGTTGTGGACTTTGTGCAGATGTTGGTTGTGGATGTTGTGCAGATGTTGGTTGTGGACGTTGTGCAGATGTTGGTTGTAGACGTTGTGCAGATGTTGGTTGTGGACGTTGTGCAGATGTTGGTTGTAGACGTTGTGCAGATGTTGGTTGTGGACGTTGTGCAGATGTTGGTTGTGGATGTTGTGCAGATGTTGGTTGTAGACGTTGTGCAGATGTTGGTTGTGGACTTTGTGCAGATGTTGGTTGTGGATGTTGTGCAGATGTTGTGCAGATGTTGGTTGTGGATGTTGTGCAGATGTTGGTTGTGGACGTTGTGCAGATGTTGGTTGTGGACGTTGTGCAGATGTTGGCTGTGGACGTTGTATAGATGTTGGCTGTGGACGTTGTATAGATGTTGGTTGTGGATGTTGTGCAGATGGTGGTTGTAGAGGCTGTATATACATTTATGATTAATATATGATGGAACTTCTCAGCTTGATAGAGTCGAACAGTAGCACTGGGATGCAGAAATTCCCAAATGATTATGTATGCAAATCATATTTTATGTTTATAAAAAAATATGAATCTCTTCTTTTTGGAATTCTGTGCCTCACAGATTAAGTCACAAAATATGGTGTTTTTTGAATTTGCTATTGATGGTGTACTTAAATGGCTTACCTGAATTTATTTGAGCGCCACCATCTTTAGTGGCCCCGATGGGGACAGGAAGCCGGCGGTTTTTCAGTGACTCCTTCTCACGTTGTTCATGAGGGTTTTAATCTAGCTGAAATTTAATCTGAAGTAATATTTTTGACCTTTTAATTTTAGACAATTAATTAGACTATCTTCGCAATGGATAGGGGATTCTGTTGGTTTATTACTCTCTGAAGGATGAAGATTTTCTAGATTTTGCCCCTACATTATTGCTTGTTGAGCTGGAAGCTAAGCATTATTGAGTATTATTGCTTGTCGTAAGTAGACATTTGTAGTCTATGATTAGATTATAATATCAGATATAAATATAACTATAGTTTGCAAAATGGCCATTTCGTTCTTGTTTTCAATTTCTCATTCACTAATACACAAAAATTATATAAACAATTTGTAAACCTAATTCTACTTAGGAAACACTTGAACCATTAGTTATAAGCTGTTATTCTTGAACGGGTCAGTCTGGAGCACAGAGATCAATTCTTGTGGTCGACACCTCCTCAGCCAGACAGCAAGTCAAGGGGCCATAACGTTGCAAACTATACAGGAGGAAAAGCTGTGTACATTGTGAAGGGATAAGTACACACTGTCCGTGAGTGTATATATACCCTTCAAATACACTCTATTCCTAAAACTCTATATATGTACATACATTAAGAAGATCAACCTGTCCTCACACTTTCATGCACCGCATTCATGACCCTACAGACCTTGGCGTCAGACTTTCCGTGCTCCTGTGAAATTCAATTACCCTAATATTGACGCTTCTCAGGTAACAATAACATCAACTT
>NC_091171.1:28899256-28971094 GCF_040958095.1 Procambarus clarkii | reverse complement strand
CAATTTGAATACACCACATTTATTTGCCACATATATTATTTTTTCAAAGACTTTAAAATTGTGTCTTGATCTAAAAATGATGATTCTGGATTAATCCTCCCATTAATCTTCCTTAAGACAATCATAACCTAATTTTTGCTGTGAGTGTCTAATGTTTAGAAGATATACACACACACACACATGGGGAGTGATCTGGGGTGTGGGACAGACATAAGCTGGTCGGAGTGAGCCTAGCTTAAATTTTACAAGAAATATTAGCAATCCTAGACACCCCCAGGTGATTTTACTTTAATCAGGTGTAAAATATAGGGACATTGTTTATATTATATATAAAATATTAAAATATATAAAAACACCATCAAATATTATATTATATATAAAATATTAAAATATATAAACACTATCAAATATTAAAATATACAGACATAAAAATATGTTTATAGTATATATAAAATATTAAAATATATAAATAGTCCCACCTTCCCGTGGATGTTTAGTGGTCGTAATAGTATATTTTCTGAGAGATCCATACAATTGTTTCACTTCTCCCTCTTGAGAGGGAGAGGGGGAAGAAAGATAGTGCAAAGGTCGGGAAAGAGTTAAAGAAGGGGGATGGCATAGGGGGTGGGGGCAGAGAAGAACTATCTGGGAACAGCCCGGTACTCCTCATTAAATATCTATACAGGAGAATGTCTATCTGTCTGTCTGTATGAGGTTGAAGACCAGACTCCTGATTTAACTTTAGAGGATTGATGATTATTTACCTCAGAGTGCCATAAGTGGGCGTGGTGTGGCCTCATACCTCACATATGAGGGGGGGGGGGGGCAAAAACCCATTGCCTCTCTTTCACGAAGTTTGTGGATATGAAATGTTTAGCGCCGAGTCCATAGACTTCAGAATTGGCTTAAATAATAGTGAATTGAATTGAGATATTGATCTTCAAAACAATAGATTTTGATAATAGATAATAGATTCGCATTCTGGGTGCAACCTTTTGGTTTCATTGAGGGAAGAAGGGAGTGGTTGGGCAAGGACAGAGAGGCAGGCAGGGGCATGAGTGGCCAGGGAAGGAGGAGTCGAAAGAAAGGTGTGTGTGTGAAGGGAGGGAGGAGATTAAGTCAGGGCGTCAGGGAGGGATGCAGGGAATGGAGGTATATGTGTTCAGGGGGGGAAGAAAACAGTGGAGGAGTAGGAAGTGAGGCTGACCCTTGGGGTTGCCCTCATTAAACTATGCAAGGTGATCTGTGATTGCAATGTAAGTGTACTTGTGTTGTTGGAGTTGTTCCAAATGCCCTTCTTTAAGGAGTAGTTTAGTTTAGTTCATTTATTATGCACCCCATACCCATCTTGTGGGCGGTAGTGGAAAGGGTTACAGAGGCACATAATGGGCTCAGGGACTGAACCCCACAATTCATTTAGCTAAGCAAGTTACAATCTTGATGAGCTAGTTACAAAATTCAATATAAGGAGAATAATTGATTATTATTAGGACAACTAACAAGAGCTACGAAGTTTGAAAAGCGGGTTTGATTGTCCATAGAGTGTTTACCAACTTATTTTTTTTTTTGCCTGTTATCGATGGGGATTTTTTTTTAGCATTCACCTAGTTAGCTTTTTTTACACACTGTACTCCACATCATATAGTCTAGGGCAACTGCACAAATGCAGATGTACCTCATGTATTAATAAAAAAAAGCCTGTTATCGACGCTGAATTAACGTCAATTATGTTGATTCAACGTTGATTCTATGTCGATAACGTTAAATCAACGTGAATTACGTTGATTTAACGCCGATAATGTTGACTCAGCATTGAGTGAGCGTTACTCGAGCTTGTTTTGCTCACTGGGCGAGAGAATGTTAAGGGTAAAAAGAGATATAACGGGAGAGAGAGAGAGGGAGAGAGGATTATGAGCGGGAAGCAGATAGGGAGAATGGAAAAAAGGGAGGGGAAAATGAGAGAGAGGGAAGTGAAAGGGGGAGAGCACCACGGTGATAATAGCAATATTACGTGTGATCCAGATCTTATGTCTAGAGTTAGAAGAGCTAGCAGGCAGCTCCAAATTGTGTCATTCAAAGGTCAGGTAGGAGGTACGAGGAGGGGGAGGCAGGAGGGGGAGGCAAGAGGGGGGAGGCAGGAGGGGGAGGCAAGAGGGGGAGGCAGAAGAGGGAGGCAGGAGAGGAGAAGCAGGAGAGACGAGAATGGAAGGCAGGAACCACTGACATTCTGCTGACGTCCGCACACGAAGAGGAATGTATGTACCAGCCTCTCAAGGAGCATATCATTATAATTATTGTTTCCCCTCGTGCATGTGTGTGTGTGTGTGTGTGTGTGTGTGTGTGTGTGTGTGTGTGTGTGTGTGTGTGTGTGTGTGTGTGTGTGTGTGTGTGTGTGTGTGTGTACGTCAGTCGTGCTGACGCTCAGTGTAACTCTCGTTCATTAATACTGAACACTTTTCTTCCTCTGTTGCAATCTCATTATAATTTAATTTCGATAAACTCCGCCGCAGAAGTCTTGGCCAGCGTCCTGGAAAGTAGGGCTTGGGAGACAAGGTATTCACAAGGGAGACCTGAAGCCAGGGTTTATTGGATTACCTGGTACAAACAGTCTCAGAATTCTAGCAAGTCCTGATCCCTCAAGGGAGAGAGGGAGAAGGTATGCGTGTTTGTGGGAGGGGGGAGAGGGTCCGCAAGGTCTCCTGACCAACACAGTCAAGGGTTCCACCTACACGGTGTCCTGTGGGAGATGGGCAAGGAGGATTCTCCGGGTGCTTAAAGCTTCCCAACATCGCAGACGAGCCTTACCAACCCTTGCACAACCAACAAACACGATCAACAGGATGAACACAAACATATGCGTGAGGGGATTATTTTAAAATTATGTTTAAAAATTTTTAATATAATTTTCTGAATATGTTTATATAAAATTATTCATCTCTCTCTCTCTCTCTTTCTCTCTCTCTCTCTCTCTCTCTCTCTCTCTCTCTCTCTCTCTCTCTCTCTCTCTCTCTCTCTCTCTCTCTCTCTCTCTCTCTCTCTCTCTCTCTCTCTCTCTCTCTCTCTCTCTCTCTCTCTCTCTCTCTCTCTGTGTATATATATATATATATATATATATATATATATATATATATATATATATATATATATATATATATATATATATATATATATATATATTATTAAATATGACCGAAAAAGTAAGATTAATAATTCTAACACGAATTTTCTCGATCTTTCGTACGTTTCTTTTCACTGTTGATGGTAATTCAAAAATCAATTCTCCAAAATTCATTTTTATTTCTAGTCTGACGCGACACTTGAGCGCGTTTCGTAAAACTTATTACATTTTCAAAGACTTTAGTTTACACATACACAATTGAATAGAACTTACACATCTTCGATTTGTTTATATCTACATTTGAGTGAGGTGGATGGGGTGAGGTGGTATTAATAGGGTATTAAATTCCTAAACACAAGACGGAACACGAAACAATGGGTATTGAATGGAAGTGATTGTAGAAAGCCTATTGGTCCATATTTCTTGATGCTTCTATATTGGAGCGGAGTCTTGAGGTGGGTAGAATATAGTTGTGCATTAATTGGCTGTTGATTGCTGGTGTTGACTCTGCTCCAATATAGAAGCATCAAGAAATATGGACCAATAGGCTTTCTACAATCACTTACAGAATATTATCAGGATACTAATATTCTACAAAACCAAGAAGACTTCCGAACTCCTTATCAAAAACAGCCCGAAGCCGACGGAGAACCCTCTACAGCAGTCAAGCGTTGTATACATGTACACTTGCCCCCACGAAGGATGTAACCTTCAATGTAAGTACATAGGTATGACGTCGACCAAGCTGACGAGGCGTTTGACATGCCATCTTCAATCTGGTGCCCCTAGGAATCACATGAGACAAGCCCATGACATTACTCTAACAAGAGAAATGTTGAACAAGAATACTTGCATAATAGACAAAACCCAAGATTCAAGAAGATTACAAATTCTTGAGGCAATTCACATAAGAATAGAGCGACCTACCATGAACACCCAAATCACAGAACTATTTACTCTACCCACCATGAGAGTAAGGACAAGACAAGAACATATCGATGCCAACATAGAAGACAATGTCCAACATAACAGGCCAATTACACTGGATTAATCTTTGTGTTTGGATAGGAGATGCCTCGTATGGGCCAATAAGCCTTCTGCAGCCCCTATGTTTATCCCTTATGTATCCCCCCATGTTTTCACCTTCATTGTATTATCACCTGACCTAATGCGGGTATAAAATCAATTAGTATTGTAAGATCTGTTCACTTGAGAATGAACCATGGAGGTTCGAAACGTCGTGCAAATTATACAAATAAGTGTAATACACTCTATAGTAAATCACTTCTTTTCTTCACCTTAAAAGTACGAAAATGAGTTTTGGAGAACTCCTATTTCAATTAAGCCCTGATGCTAAGAAAATAGTTAGAGGGATAGAAGCCCTAAACCAGAAAATAATAAATACAGAATATGCGGTCATATTCAATGAAACATGTTTGAAAGAAAACCTGCTGCCAGTATATATATATATATATATATATATATATATATATATATATATATATATATATATATATATATATATATATATATATATATATATATATATATATATATATATATATAAATATATATATATCTATATGAATGTGTAAATACTCGAATTATATTTTATTTAATAATCAAAACACATTTCTTTATAGGCAAATGCAGAGCTGGAGTTGATCTACACCTGAAAACCTGATCAAAATGAGGTATTATGTGGTATGCAAACTACACGGTAAAATTATTGGTATGAAAAACAGTGAGTCATGAAGAGATAGTAATTATGATGTGTTGTGTAAGTGCCAGACAGGAGTGTGTGACTTGAGGCTCTTTTGTTTACACAAATACCTGCCATACTTGGGGCTCTTCGAACCTCTTGTCTCTATGATGCTTTGTCTATGGCGGCTCTATGAACCCTTTATATACTGATGTCACACCACTCCAGTCGCACATAGATGTCACATTTTGAATACCCTCACAACAGACAATAAATAGCGACTTCGCGTATTACCTAACACAACTCAGATTATCTAACGAAGTCAGAGTGACTCTGAAGTATTGCGATACCACGTTAGATTCTGTGATGATACTGATTTTAAAGTCATCTGCCTCTTGTTTGTGAACGAATGGCTCGGTGATCAACGGTGGCAGCTACCAGAGGAGGACTCGGGTCATTGCCGTCCAGGAATAAACTTCCCAGCCGTGACCAGACTGGCTTGCTGCCTGGCCACTACTTCTTAAGGAAGCGTCATATCGATTCCTTGCCGGAGGGGGAGCCATATCTCTGCCGCCGACAGTAGCGAGGGACCATCACCTTGAGGGCAGGAACCTGCAGACGTCCTCCGCTATGGTGGCGGAGGGCCGCTGGCTCCTCTGGGCTCTTCTCAGCGTCGTCTGTTGCCTCGGATCTGTTTCTGCAGGTAAGATTTTGTTTACTTCAGAGATCGTTTACAACAAATATCACATTATTAGGCTTCAAGACATTACACAAAGTCGCACTTTGAACAGTGAACATTTGACATAATTCAAGTGAACACTATATAAGGCCTATATCTCTGTTCGCAATGTTACCTTAATTGATATTATGGAGTAACGCGGTTGTAACAAATGTTTAACAACATAATAATCTTTTAAAGATACTGTAGTTTGGTTGTGTATTTTCTGGGACTGGCCCACACAAGGCAGTTCCTGTGCGCCTGGAGATATATTGGCACAAAATACAGACTGTTACACATAGCTAACAGTCCAGATTTTGTACGTTTATAAATGCCTATGAAAAATGAAGTCCAGTTAACACACACACACACAAAATGGAAACAACCACAGTCTAATGTTTCCCATGCTTAACAAAATTATTATAGGCCTAGCCGTGCACAGTATAAACCTATCATAGAGCATATATATATATATTCCGCGAGGAGCATGGATGTGCTTGGTTGGCCAAGGATAGGTTTTGATTTTTTCCTCCGATTTTGATTTCCAGAGAAGTATTGCAATAGTACAAAATGTGATCTATAAGAAAGAATGTCTGTCCAAAGTTGGAGGCCAAAACATCTGTGGCTAGCTTCACCTAAATTGGCAGAGGGAATGGTCTGGGGTACGGGATAAATATAGGCTGGTCGGGAACGCCATAATTTGAAAGGGAACAGCGTGCCAGGGTCACATTGGAACCCACACGACGATTTTTGACATGGTTAAGGCAGGTGTTTCGTAATCACCAAATTATGTGGTTTGAGAATCACTTAATCTTTCCATTTTTATTGTTGGATATTTCGTCAGCACTGTGACATGTTCCGGAGTACACTGTTGAACTGACACAGGTATACTGAGTTTACAAAGAAAATTTTTATAAATTTATAATCGTGGGGTACATCTCACTCTACGATTCACCTAACCCTCTAAGTAGTAGGGATCGGTGAAGGGTAAGGTGAGGTGATTGTTCCCTGACACCGGCGTCAAGTTGTCCGCCAGGTCTTACATCTTCCCTCTGGGTCAATTAAGGACCATCGAACAGTTGTATGCTCGAAGTCGAATTCATCTGGATGTTGATTACTGGTGTCAGCTCCCGACTGAACACAGCCTCAAGTATACGAACCCTTCCTACGGTCGTCGGTGAGTGTGATTACTGTCGTATTTTTCACTATGTCTTGACGATTCAGAATTGTGTTGTGGTATTGAGAATAATGTTGCTTAATACCTTCGTCTTGCAAATGAAGTGTAAGACGTCTACTCAATGTATTCGTTGAGTATCCAATGTAGCATATGTAGCGGAGTGCACAGTCTCCAGAGTTGCATTTGTAATGATACACTACATTGGTACACCTCAGTTTGTCAGAGGAGGCAGGGATGTTACTTCTCATAATGAGGGAAGATGTATCAGGGTTGTTATAATAAATAACAGGACGAATCCTGGCGTTTTCACTGCAAGGCTTGCAATTCCTGTCAGTTATGTCCCGTATCACCTTTTAATCTTTCCTGTATGCCTGAGTGAATGTATTTTTACAATACACTACAATGTCTTCTCTTTGGGGACGCTTTTCCACCCCTGGGGCCTGATTATCCTCAGCCAGATGGAGGCCTAGCTTCTTAATTACGATTTCGTCGAATTCTGTATTGCTGTAATCACTGTTTACAACAATTTGGCGGTTTCGTTGAAGTTCGTGGTGCAAGAGCTGCCAAGAAGAGCATGTACGTATTGCACGACCTACATGTGCATTGATGACGCTTCTCTTATACCAGTCAATGCATTCACTCTTACTTCTCATACATTTACCTGTATCAGTTGGTTTTCGGTACACATCTGTGATGAATCTACACGAATTACCGTCAACGAGAACACCGAGGAATGATATCCTGTCCCCATCACTTTTTTCAACTAAAAAGTGAAGGAGGCAGATGAACAAATACACTACAGTGTAGTGTAGTGTAGTGTAGTGTAGTGTAGTGTAGTGTAGTGTAGTGTAGTGTAGTGTAGTGTAGTGTAGTGTAGTGTAGTGTAGTGTAGTGCAGTGTAAAGTGCGTGAAGGAGGCAGGATTCCATTCCTACCACTGGAGCAGAGTATACCAAGTGTGGTAACTAATATAGTGTGATCCCCCAGGGTTTACACTGGAGCAGGGTATCCCCCACTTCAACACCAAGCCGTACTTCCTGCCCCCCGCGGCCAAGAACGTCACAGCCCTCGAGGGCCAGTCTGCCTACCTTCACTGCCGGGTGGCGCAGCTCGGGGATAAGAAGGTGAGTGTGGGGAAGACTGTTGCTCAGATGACTGTTTGAGAGAGTGGGGGGAGGGAAGACTCTTGAGCCGTATTAGTTAAACTGTTGGTGAATAATTTATAACAATATAATTCCTATACTTGCCATAGAAATTTGTTCCACATGAATTTTTAATAATAATCTCACTTGCAGCTCCTCACAACATCTCGGAGTGGGTCGTTTCCACTAATTTTCCAAAATAACCCACAAACTCTCCCTCACGATCAACCAAAATAACCCAACTACTCCCCTCATGCTCTCCCCAGAACGAGTTTTTCTCCTGTATAAACAGACCAGACTCCCATATTACCCCCCCCCCCGCACCACCCCAACCTTTCACCATCTTCCCAAAGTTGTTCCCCCCAACGACCCGCCACGACCACCTCCCGAACTCTCCCTCCCTCAACGACCCGCCACGACCACCTCCCGCACTCTCCCTCCCGCAACGACCCGCCACGACCACCTCACGCACTCTCCCTCCCTCAACGACCCGCCACGACCACCTCCCGCACTCTCCCTCCCCCCCAACGACCCGCCACGACCACCTCCCTCACTCGCCTTCCCCCAACGACCCGCCACGACCACCTCACGCACTCTCCCTCCCCCAACGACCTCCTCCCGCACTCTCCTTCCCCCCAACGACCTATCGGCGCGACCCGTGAACGCCTCCGTCTGCCCCAACAGGTGTCGTGGATCAGACGGAGGGACCTCCACGTGCTGACCTCTGGAGTACACACCTTCGCCTCAGACCAGCGGTTCCTCGCTCTCCACGCCGACCGCTCCGAGAACTGGACTCTTCATATTAGGTGAGGAATAATTAGAGGTTTGATGAATAGCCAGAGAGACACATGAGTAAAAATTTTTGATGATTTGCGGGGATCATCATTAGGTAACCTGAGAGAGAGAGAGAGAGAGAGAGAGAGAGAGAGAGAGAGAGAGAGAGAGAGAGAGCGGTTTATTTGACCGTCTTGGGTGTTAACATTAGAATACTGGACCTGTGTATATTAGAACGCAGGGATACGTAAATTAGAACACCGGGATATGTTAATTAGAACACCGGGGATATGTAAATTAGAACACCGGGGATATGTAAATTAGAACACCGGGGATATGTAAATTAGAACACCGGGATATGTAAATTAGAACACCGGGGATATGTAAATTAGAACACCGGGGATATGCAAATTAGAACACCGGGGATATGTAAATTAGACCACCGGGGATATGTAAATTAGACCACCGGGGATATGTAAATTAGACCACCGGGGATATGTAAATTAGACCACCGGGGATATGTAAATTAGACCACCGGGGATATGCAAATTAGACCACCGGGGATATGTAAATTAGACCACCGGGGATATGCAAATTAGAACACCGGGGATATGTAAATTAGAACACCGGGGATATGTAAATTAGACCACCGAGGATATGTAAATTAGAACACCGGGGATATGTAAATTAGACCACCGGGGATATGTAAATTAGAACACCGGGGATATGTAAATTAGACCACCGGGGATACGTAAATTAGACCACCGGGGATATGCAAATTAGAACACCGGGGATATGTAAATTAGACCACCGGGGATATGTAAATTAGACCACCGGGGATATGTAAATTAGACCACCGGGGATATGTAAATTAGAACACCGGGGATATGCAAATTAGACCACCGGGGATATGTAAATTAGAACACCGGGGATATGTAAATTAGAACACCGGGATATGTAAATTAGAACACCAGTGGTGTACGTAAGAACACCTTGAATGTTAATATTAGAACACCAGTGGTACATAACTGTGTGTGTACATATGAACACCGTGTGTGTGTGTGTGTGTGTGTCTGTGTGTGTGTGTGCGCGCGCGTACACGTAGAACACCAGAGCTGTGTTCGAAACTTCGACACAACCAAAATACCAACAAGGTTCTGAACACAATGAAGAGGAAAGTCAGAACCCGACTCGAGCATTGCAGCCAAAAAAAAAAAAAAAAAGAGTCACGCAATTGCTCGCTAATGACCCCCGGATGGATCACTCAGAGTAATTAAGATGCTGATGGGCCTAGCGGGGTATAATTACTACCACCTAATTCGGGCCCAATAGCCCCCCACAGGCAATCACGTTAACTATCAAGGATTATTTCAGATGCTCACCTTTAACTTTTTTTTTATTCAGCTAAAACAGCCAAAATAGTGAAAAGGGGGGGGGAGGAGGTTACTATTTTGTAAATAGTGGCATAATAGTGTTTTCTTGGTTTGGACGGTACAAAGCGCCGGCCTCGCTGCTCGGAGGTCGGCGTTCGAGCCTTGACTGTTTGTCGCCTGTCCTTCCCATTGTCCGTCTATCCCAGTTATTATCCTGTCATCGCATCCCAGTTCTTATATCCTATCTTCACATCCCAGCTCTTATATCCTATCTCCACAAAACTTATTTATTTGCAGTTGTAAATTTTAGAGATTTCAAAGCTAATCAGTAAACTCATAACTTGTAGATAATTTTATTTAATAAAACAAAAATTAGTAAGGCCGTACGGTGGGGGCGGATCCCAAGTCCCTGGCCCTCCCAGACACACGCAGTACCAACTGGACCATGATGGTATTAGAAGCATCTCACTTTACATGGTGCTCTGAGGACAACAGCCGGTACACACACACACGCACTCTCCAAGTTTTGAGTGCGTGCGTCTTGGGGGGTAGGAGTTCATCGTGCAGCCTCAATATCATA
Source organism: Procambarus clarkii (assembly GCF_040958095.1). Lineage (NCBI taxonomy): Eukaryota > Metazoa > Arthropoda > Malacostraca > Decapoda > Cambaridae > Procambarus > Procambarus clarkii. Next base: position 28,960,511 of record NC_091171.1, on the reverse strand, counting down.
GATTCATCACGTTATAGATTCATCAAGTTATATATTCATCACATTATATATTCATTACGTTATAGATTCATCACGTTATAGATTCATCAAGTTATAGCTTCATCACATTATAGATTCATCAAGTTATAGATTCATCACGTTATAGCTTCATCACATTATAGACTCATCACGTAATACATTCATCACGTTATAGATTTATCAAGTTCTAGATTCATCAAGTTATATATTCATCACATTATAGAGTCATCACGTTATAGATTCGTCACGTTATAGATTCATCACGTTATACATTCATCAAGTTATAGATTCATCAAGTTATAGATTCATCAAGTTATATATTCATCACATTATAGAGTCATCACGTTATAGATTCATCACGTTATAGATTCATCAAGTTATATATTCATCACGTTATAGATTCATCAAGTTATAGATTCATCACGTTATAGATTCATCACGTTATAGATTCATCAAGTTATAGATTCATCAAGTTATATATTCATCACATTATAGAGTCATCACGTTATAGATTCATCACGTTATAGATTCATCAAGTTATATATTCATCACGTTATAGATTCATCACGTTATAGATTCATCACGTTATAGATTCATCACGTTATAGATTCATCAAGTTATATATTCATCACGTTATAGATTCATCAAGTTATAGATTCATCACGTTATATATTCATCAAGTTATAGATTCATCAAGTTATAGATTCATCAAGTTATATATTCATCAAGTTATAGATTCATCAAGTTATAGATTCATCACGTTATAGATTCATCAAGTTATAGGTTCATCACGTTCTAGATTCATCACGTTACAGATTCATCACGTTATATATTCATCAAGTTATAGATTCATCAAGTAATAGATTCATCAAGTAATAGATTCATCACGTTATAGATTCATCAAGTTATAGATTCATCACGTTATAGATTCATCAAGTAATAGATTCATCACGTTATAGATTCATCAAGTTATAGATTCATCAAGTTCTTTTCATATCATAGTCTTTTCACTTTTTGTTCCAGTAGCCTCCATCAAAGAGAGTAAAGCCTATTGATGGAGGCGCCACTCTGTTTACTAATGTAATCAATGAAGATCAACTTTATAAATCGTATAATTATTTAAAATAAACCCATGGACAGGTGGACCAAGAACTTTACTAACGTTATTAATAAATAACAGCCGCCTAACCTTTTTTTTAACAAATAAAAACACAGTTATGAAATAATGAATCACAGACTTTACTTACCAGGTTAATAATAAATAGTCTTTTTAACTGCTTCTGAAGAATGAAAGCGGAGTTAGATGAAATAATAAAGTAAGATGATTAATAAATAATAAACTCCTAACCTTTAACAAAGAAAAATGAAAACAGTTACGAGATAGTAGAGCTCGTTCTTTACTAACGTAATCAATAAAGACCACTGTCAAGACCCGGTAGAGGTATATGATGAGGTGTGAGTGTGGCTGGACTCATAAGGCCCTCACTACGCAGGTCCAGACGACACATAGAGGGCCTTAGCGTAATAAAGACCCAAGGAAGAGGAATTACTGTCTCAAATATCCAGAAAAGGAAATTAGAGGTTTAAAGCTGAACGCTTGACTTCTAGAATTACAAGAGAAGACGAGGAAGTAAAGTGTCTCATCGCATTAGGTGAGTGACAAAATTTAAGTGGAGTGTCTCACCATTTAAAAGAAGAGATAATATTTAAGTAGATTGCCACACTGTGCAAGCCGAGAGTCACACCTTAAGAAGATTGCAACACCGCATAAGCTGAGAAACAAACTATAAGTGGATTGTCAAACCGTATGCTCTGAGAAACGAACTTAAAGTTAATTTTCACATCGAAAGACCCTGAGAGCCAAAATTTATTGGCCTAACTATTGCTGGTTCTCATTTCTTTTTGAAGGATTTTAAGACGGCTTTTCTATAAGACTTGATCAAGTCCTCATCCAGGCTAGACGCCCTGACAATTTCACTGTGGCCTAAGATTGGAAGCATTAACTAGAAGAATACATATTCGGAATTTTTGTTTTCAGAGAAACTCCTGATGGAAATTACGAAAGAGCCACCATATCATCAATAACTTAAAAAAAAAACTTCATATCATTCACTAATAGGAATCAAAGTACACTTCAAATCCCTCCGCCTTAACATCAAGATTGACGATGAATCACAATAACGTGACTGTAGATATCAGGACCAAAGCACACATCAGACAACGGAGAGACGACGACGTCAATGGTCCAGGACGGACCGAAACGTCGTCATTTCTTCATTTTCTGACGTTTGATTCTGGTCATCACATCTAGGGTAGGTATAATGGCACATTGCTCGTGTCAGAGTTTATATAGAAACGCCCATACGCAGTCTGAAGATCAGTTATCACTTTAAGGTTCAAGATAGGTTGAAGCGTTGAAGACTACGTTCTCAAACACTCTTTACATTTATATCTAAGCGAGCCAGAATGCCTATATCAATCAACCAAGAGATCCAAGGGTTTAAGAGGGTTGCAGAAGGGTACAAAGGGCTTCACCATTGCCCCTCCTGTTGCACACATTCGTTCATCATTTTCGCTTAGGTCGAAAGTGCAGGTGAGGCAATTATCAGGAGAAACCACTTAGTCTTTCGAGTAATATCTTGTAATGTTGATGAAAACATTACAAGTTATTAGTCAACTCATCTAAAAGATATTAAAACAATGATCAATACATCTAAAACAAAACAAAAATATGAAAAATACATCTAAAACAAAACAAAAATATGATCAATACATCTAAAACAAAACAAAAATATGAAAAATACACCTAAAACAAAACAAAAATATGAAAAATACATCTAAAACAAAACAAAAATATGAAAAATACATCTAAAACAAAACAAAAATATGAACAATACATCCAAACCAGAATAATATAATGACATATCATAAAAAATCACAATAATGTCTAAAACAAAACAACAATCAAAACAATATTGAACACTTCTGAAGCTTAATATCCGGCAACGCGTCTAGATCAAGGGGTAAGTAATGAGAATCTATAAAATCTTCTTCAACACAAACTTATAAATATAAACATCAGGTGATCATAGAGAAAGAGTCTGTGCTGTACGACCAACTAGTGATGTAAGATTTTTAAATCAATAAATAATTTATTTATTAATTTAAACATCGTCAACTAGTGTAGTAAGATTACATGGTGCTGTAAAAATAACTAGTGAATTAAGATTAACTAGAGAAGTAAGACTATCTAGTGCAGTACGAGTAACTAGTGCAGAGAAAATAACTAGTGTAGTACGACTAATTAGTGTAGTAAGAATAACTAGTGCAGTAAGACTAACTATTAGAGTAATACTAACTAGTGTAGTAAGAATAACTAGTGCTTGAATACTTACTAGTGAAGTACAACTAACTAGCACAGTAAGACTAACTAGTGTAGTAAGACTACCTATTAGAGTAAGACAAACTAGTAGAGTAAGACTTACTAGTGTAGTAAGACTAACTATTAGAGTAAGACTAACTAGTAGAGTAAGAGTAACTTGTGTAGTAAGAGTAATTAGTGTAGTAAGACTAACGAGGGCTGGCGTTGTTGACAGGTTCAGCCAAGTGAGGGACTCGGGAGAGTATCAGTGTCAAGTCAACACCGACCCAAGGATCTCCATGTTGTTCTACCTCAATGTTCAAGGTTAGTTGTGTGTGTGTGTGTGTGTGTGTGTGTGTGTGTGTGTGTGTGTGTGTTAACTCACCTATATGTTCTCATGTATTTATGCCTGCAGGATCGAGCTCCAGCTTTGCCACCCAGCTTTTTCTAACCTCTGGTTGTCTAATGCAATGACTCCTGGCCTAGTTCCCTATCATACCTGCTTTTAAAGTTGTGAATTTACTTTACCTGCTTCTGTTGGACATTTCATTTGGTCAATGTTCTTACGCCAAAAAAAAAAACTTTCACTCATCTCTACGACACATCTGAGTCACAATCGTCCATCCGTGCCCTCTTGTTCCATTGGTATTCATTTTATAAAATTTCATCTTTTTCCACTCTTTTAATCTCTTTAAGTATCTTATACTCTGTAAAATGTCCTTCCCTCCCCACCCCCTTTTTTCCTTCTCTTTTGTAGCGTCGTCAGGATTAGTTCCTTCACTCTCTCTTCATACCTCATCCCTCGCAACTTTGGGAAGTCTTGTTGCAAACTTCTGCACCTTTTCCAGCTTCCTTATGTGGTTTTTTAAGATAGGGCTCCACGAGGATACGGTATACTCTAAAACTGATCTAATACAGGCGGTATACAGAGATATAGAAGCCTCCTTATTGAAGTTACTGAAGGATGTTTTGATTTTGGCTAGCGGTAGGTATGCAGTTGACTTTGTTCTATTGATTTGTGCCTTAGGAGTTAGGTTTGGTATTACGTCCACTCCCAGTTCTGTTTTTCTTGTCATTATCGGGAGGTAGTTTTTCTTCATCTTGTAATGTTCAGCTCTCGAGTTCCTGGGACCTGATTCCTTTTCCATCACCTTGCACTTGCTGGTGTTGAACTCCAACAGCCTTTATAGCCCCAGGTCTATAGCTTGTTCAGGTCATCTTGGAGAATCTTACAATCCTCGTATGTCTCAAACCTCCTCATTAGTTTCGCACCGTCTGTAAACATCGATATATAAGACTGAACTCGTGCAGTCAAATCATTTACATAAATGAGGAGTAGTATGGGTTTCAGCACCGATCCTTGAGGCACCCCGCTTGTTACTCAACGCCAGTCCGACTTCTCGTTCCTCACTGTCACTCTCTGGCTCCTGTTTGTTAGGTAATTCCTGAACCTTGTTAGTGCGTTTCTATATACTCCCACCTGTCTCTCAGTTTGTATAGTAACTTCCTGCGGGGTACTGTATTAAAGGGTTTTTGGCAGTTCAGAAATATACTATCTGCCCAGCTTTCTCTGTCTTGCCTTATTTTCGTCACCTTATCAACTATCCTTGCAATTACCTGGGGAATTTTTAATGAAATTGATTTTTATGATATCAACATTTCTAAGTGCTACATTGATATTAATTCTTTTTAGTAATATGAAGTTTCATTGAAATTATCATGAAATAGCAAATTTTTGTATTCTTAATATTTACTTCTTATGACTTTTTTAAACTAAAGAAAGTGTTAGGAGCAATTTGGCTGGCTTTATTAATAAATGACTGAGGGTATTTTAATATGAAACCCAAACTTTATATGGCACTAATTTCATCATCAATAAATTCAGGTCAACATATCCTTAGAACACTCATTAACAAAGAAAAAATTCAGCTTGTTTTTCTCTTTGATGATGAGATATCATAAAAAAACACAATAATGCACTAATCATATGATATCATATATATATGATATATGATATCATAAAAAGTACACAATAGTGTACTTAAGACCCAACATTTATTGGTTTTCTACATAGTACAAACTTGATATTCTTTTCAAATTTTTATTAGAATTAAATAATCTAGCAAAGTTAATTAAGTTTACAATAGAAATTGAACAAGACAATGCCTGACCATTTTTATAAATGGACAGACGGACACACAGGCATACAAACAGACAGAGAAACAGACAGACAGACAGACAAATCGACACATTCTTTTTCATATATATATAAATATATTAACCTTCAGAGGCTGCCACTATGATGGACGGGTCTGACCAGAGGTACGTCAGAGCGGGCAGCACCATCCAGCTCTCCTGCAGCACCTCTATAGCCTCCCAGCCTCCAGGTGAGCCTCCTGCAGCACCTTTATAGCCTCCCAGCCTCCAGGGGAGCCTCTTGCAGCACCTCTATAGCCTCCCAGCCTCCAGGTGAGCCTCCTGCAGCACCTCTATAGCCTCCCAGCCTCCAGGTGAGCCTCCTGCTGTACCTCTATAGCCTCTCAGCTTCCAGGTGAGCCTCCTGCAGCACCTTAATAGCCTCCCAGCCTCCAGGGGAGCCTCTTGCAGCACCTCTATAGCCTCCCAGCCTCCAGGTGAGCCTCCTGCAGCACCTCTGTAGCCTCCCAGCCTCCAGGTGAGCCTCCTGCTGCACCTCTATAGCCTCTCAGCTTCCAGGTGAGCCTCCTGCAGCACCTCTATAACCTCCCAGCCTCCAGGTGAGCCTCCTGCAGCACCTCTATAGCCTCCCAGCCTCCAGGTGAGCCTCCTGCAGCACCTCTATAGCCTCCCAGTCTCCAGGTGAGCCTCCTGCTGCACCTCTATAGCCTCTCAGCTTCCAGGTGAGCCTCCTGCAGCACCTCTATAACCTCCCAGCCTCCAGGTGAGCCTCCTGCAGCACCTCTATAGCCTCCCAGCCTCCAGGTGAGCCTCCTGCAGCACCTCTATAGCCTCCCAGTCTCCAGGTGAGCCTCCTGCTGCACCTCTATAGCCTCTCAGCTTCCAGGTGAGCCTCCTGCAGCACCTCTATAACCTCCCAGCCTCCAGGTGAGCCTCCTGCAGCACCTCTATAGCCTCCCAGCCTCCAGGTGAGCCTCCTGCAGCACCTCTATAACCTCCCAGCCTCCAGGTGAGCCTCCTGCAGCATCTCTATAGCCTCCCAGCCTTCAGGTGAGCCTCCCAGCCTTCAGGTGAGCCTCCTGCAGCACCTCTATAGCCTCCCAGCCTCCAGGTGAGCCTCCTGCAGCACCTCTATAACCTCCCAGCCTCCAGGTGAGCCTCCTGCAGCACCTCTATAGCCTCCCAGCCTCCAGGTGAGCCTCCTGCAGCACCTCTATAACCTCCCAGCCTCCAGGTGAGCCTCCTGCAGCATCTCTATAGCCTCCCAGCCTTCAGGTGAGCCTCCCAGCCTTCAGGTGAGCCTCCTGCAGCACCTCTATAGCCTCCCAGCCTCCAGGTGAGCCTCCTGCAGCACCTCTATAACCTCCCAGCCTCCAGGTGAGCCTCCTGCAGCACCTCTATAGCCTCCCAGCCTCCAGGTGAGCCTCCTGCAGCACCTCTATAACCTCCCAGCCTCCAGGTGAGCCTCCTGCAGCATCTCTATAGCCTCCCAGCCTTCAGGTGAGCCTCCCAGCCTTCAGGTGAGCCTCCTGCAGCACCTCTATAGCCTCACAGCCTCCAGGTAAGCCTCCTGCAGCACCTCTATAGCTTCACAGCGTCCAAGTATTTGTACCCACCAATTTATGGTTGCGGGGATTGAGCTTTCACTCTTTTGTCTCGCCTCTCAATCAACTGGTGTATAGGTTCTTGAGCCAATATTGGGCTCTATCATATCTACATTTGAAACTGTGTATGGTGCCTCCACCACATTACTTGGTAGTGCATTACAATTGTTAATTACTCTGACACTGAAGAAATTCATTAGAATGTCTCTGTGGCTCATTTGGGTACTGAGCTTCCACCAGTGTCCCCTAGTTCATTTTAAAACCCGTGTAAAATTATCTGTCTCTATTTACCCGTGTCAATTCCTCTGATAATTTTGACGGTAGTAATTATGTCTTTCCCGTCCTCCATTAATATTGTTTTCCAGAGACGTGAGATTTAATTCCAGTAGCCGTTCCTCGCAAAATATATCTCTCAGCTCCGGCATCAGTCTCGTGGCATACCTTTGAACATTCTCTAATTTGGTGCATGGTTCTGGCGGTGTTTGGCTTGCGCGAGCTTTTATCGGAACGTACAAAGGCAATACAGATGACTTGATCCCCTTAGTAACCAAAGGATTCTATCTTTTTTTCCCCGGGAAATGTCTTACTGCATAATTCAGATGTTTATTGGGATCAGAATATCTAATAATTGTCAATATTTTTAAGAGAAAAAAATAATCAAGTGTTCTCTTTATTTAAGATGTATATGCGGGTTGAGTCAACTGTTGCTACCGCATTATTGACATTGATTACCAGCACAAGCAGGCCATTTTTAAGGTCGAAATAGTCTCCACTTTAATATATTATTCATCCACTTTAATATATATTCATCCACTTTAATATATTATTCATATATTAATGTGAAAACTTTTATGGCTTTTCCTAAAGTGGAGAGTTAAGGGAATCAGGAGAGGCCGAGTTAGATCCCAGTGTTTGGAAACTTTAATTTATTTAAGCTTGAAGCTTTATTTTTGATGGGGGGCTTGCATCCTTCTTCACAACTTCTTCACCCAAGTGGAGACTGAGTACCCAAATGAGCCACAGGGACGTTAGAGAGAACCTTTTCAGTGTCAGGGTAGTTAACAGGTGGAATGCAATAGGCAGTGATGTGGTGGAGGCTGACTCCATACACAGTTTCAAATGTAGATATGATAGAGCCCAGTAGGCTCAGGAATCTTTACAACAGTTGATAGACGGTTGAGAGGCGGGACCAAAGAGCCAGAGCTCAATCCCCGCAAGCACAAATAAATGAGTACAGCTCTCTTCCATGTTTGTTATGTATGACTGTAGAACAATCCAAACCTTTGCTCACCGTTTGTTGTATGGCTACAACAAACCTTCACACACACAAACACAAACTGTGTTGTGTGGTTTGTGTTGTGTGGTTTGTGTTGTGTGGTTTGTGTTGTGTGGTTTGTGATATGAATACAACAATCCTTCAGCTGACCTCCAGGTTAAGCTGTACCTCTGCAGCACTAACCGTACATCACTGTATTCAGAAATGCTGTACCACCAGTGATCAATGGCGGCCTTCCAGGGCTGCTGTACTGGTACCGGGACGCGGAGATCCTGCAGGACGGGGGCCGAGTGGACATCAGCACGCACCTGGAGAACGAGACGGTCAGCAAGCTGGTCATTCAGGGCGCCAGGGTCGGCGATTCCGGCAACTACACCTGCTGGCCCACCAAGTTCCTCCCGGCCTCTGTTATGGTCCATGTTATACCAGGTGAGGTGATGGGGGAGTGAGGGAGTGAGGGAGAGAGAGAGAGAGGGAGAGAGAAAGAGAGAGAGAGAGAGAGAGAGAGAGAGAGAGAGAGAGAGAGAGAGAGAGAGAGAGAGAGAGAGAGAGAGAGAGAGAGAGAGAGAGAGAGAGAGAGAGAGAGAGAGAGAGAGAGAGAGAGAGAGACAGATAGAGACAGAGAGAGAGAGAGAGAAAGATAAAGAGTTCACCATTTCCACGAAAATCTCTCCATGATTATGAGAATATATTTCCCCGAACAGTGTGCTATCACTCATGGAGATGCCTGGAGATACACTTCTGTCCCGGAGATCAGACTCCGCTCCTTGAATCATTTATCACACCAGATGGTGAACTTTCCCCCCACCATGAGTACGAATATTTAAGGCGCCACTTGTATGCTATCTCAACCCTTCCTCAATTTATAGAGCTGAAGGAAATTAATAATACACGTTCTTACTCTATCATCCGGCTAAGATTAATTCTTTCTTCAATATCTATAAATTATGTTTTTAATACGTATATTATATATATATATATATATATATATATATATATATATGTATATATATATATATATATATATATATATATATATATATATATATATATGTCGTACCTAATAGCCAGAACGCACTTCTCAGCCTACTATTCAAGGCCCGATTTGCCTAATAAGCCAAGTTTTCATGAATTAATGTTTTTTCGTCTACCTAACCTACCTAACCTAACCTAACCTAGCTTTTTTTGGCTACCTAACCTAACCTTACCTATAAATATAGGTTAGGTTAGGTTAGGTAGGGTTGGTTAGGTTCGGTCATATATCTACGTTAATTTTAACTCCAATAAAAAAAAATTGACCTCATACATAGAGAAAAGGGTTGCTTTATCATTTCATAAGAAAAAAATTATAGTAAATATATTAATTCAGGAAAACTTGGCTTATTAGGCAAATCGGGCCTTGAATAGTAGGCTGAGAAGTGAGTTCTGGCTACTAGGTACGACATATATATATATATGTCGTACCTAGTAGCCAGAACGCACTTCTCAGCCTACTATGCAAGGCCCGATTTGCCTAATAAGCCTAGTTTTCAAGAATTAATTGTTTTTTGACTACCTAACCTACCTAACCTAACCTAACCTAACTTTTTCGGCTACCTAACCTATAGAGATAGGTTAGGTTAGGTTAGGTAGGGTTGGTTAGGTTCGGTCGTATATCTACGTTAATTTTAACTCCAATAAAAAAAACTTGACCTCATACATAATGAAATTGGTAGCTTTATCATTTCATAAGAAAAAATTAGAGAAAATATATTAATTCAGGAAAACTTGGCTTATTAGGCAAATCGGGTCTTGCATAATAGGCCAAAAAGTGCGTTTTGGCTACTAGGTACGACATATATATATATATATATATATATATATATATATATATATATATATATATATATATATATATATATATATATATATATATATATATATATATATATATGACCACATTGCTGACGTTGTTGATCTTATAGTGAAACTCTCGTGATAATTGAAGAGTTTATTATCCACAAACGTTTAGTTCCACTCTGGAACATCTTCAGGTAAGGAATGAAGATGTTACCTGAAGATACTCCAAGTAACATCTTCAGGTAGCACAAGAACAGTGCACCTAGGGCTCAGGTGCTTCTTAAATCCGTCCGTCGATTTACCCTGCGTCAAATTCGTAGTATTTCTGCATAACAAGGGCCAGAATTCCTTAAGTATTTACACAACAATTGTCGAAACCTGTTCATCTTTCCTATATTATGGTGACTTTGTTTGCATTTATTAAAAAGATTATGAGCTCAGAAGCACGAAGCGATTCATTATATCAATAATAACAATGGGAAGTTTCTAAGCTTAAAATCTCTTTAATAAATGTAAACCAAGCTGCTATGGTTCAGGAAAGATGTACAGGTTTCGTAAGTGTGTAAATCTTTGATGAACAATGGTTCAAAAACGTACGAAACAAGGCAGCCCGACCTAACTTGTTGACAACGGGCATCATTTGTCCAAGGAATCGTCAATATTGCTGCGGTGTTGTAATTTAACTAACACACCGATATTATGACGTTGTCGAGAGCGTCAAAATTACGGTGTAAGCTTAATATGAGGACAGGTAAAAATCATCTTCACTCGAAAAAAATTATTTGCTTAATTTTAATGGATTTTTTTTTTCCAATTTCCAGGCAGTTAGTGGATGCATTATATACTCGTGAGATTACACAACAGTTGTCATTCGGGAACGACAATTATAAAATAAAGACTTAATGATTAAGTCTGCTGTTATTGGACTTTTAATTACAAAGCTGGCATCACTTAACGTATTCGTACATGGTGCTCTGGTATTACGGAATGACTGTTTTTAAATAATAACTAAGACAGAAAAAATAAGTATTAGCATGAAAGCGTCAGTAAATTTTATTGTGATCGGCTGATATTCTGCGTCTCGTCCTGTATCACCTCGCCCAACCACTTGGTCTCGACGGTCATATCGGCAGCCCCGCTTCTTGCAGGTCGGCTTTCAATCCCCAACCGTCCATGTGGGTGGGCACCATTCCTTTCCTCAGTCCTATCCCAAATCATTATCCTCCAAACCCTTTCCATGTGATCCAGAGTCGTAATGGTTTAGCGCTTTCTACTCGTAGTTACCTTACCCCGTCCCGTAGCACACTAGTCTACGTTCTCGGCAAACAGAGCAGGGGCCTGCAGTCCATCCCCGAGCTGGATAGAAACGGTTGGGCACGTTTCTTGATGTCTCTGCTCACCAAAAAATAAATTGGTACCTAGGAGCTAGGCAACCGTTGTGGTTCGCATCCTGGATAAGGTCTGTAGTCTTTGGATTAAATGCCATTATCCATTCTTTTAACTTGAAGTTATCTGGCAATGTTTCCTTGCTCCTCGGTATAAGTCACTTAGGATACTGCGATCCAGGTCGTCAAATCTCAGCTCCTTGTCTTCATATCCCAGCACCAAGTCCTCATATTCTCCAGCTCCTCGACCCAATATTCCAACTCCTTACAGTGAAATTCCCTCTCGGTGTCCTTGGCTGTCACAGGCTTACCCAAGATCCTGCAGATATGTCCTGTGGTAATAATGGTTGATTGTGTCTCACGTGGGCTCCAGATACGTCAGATTAAGAGACCAACCAAAATAAAACGCATTTTTGTTTTATTAATAAGGTAGCTATGTGCATAATAGCTATTTACCTATTTATTAATAGACTGCTATATTACTGTACGTCTACTCCAAGGTGCATGATAAGTTAGAGACTTCTAGATCAATATAGTTAGTTATTTTAAGTTAATATTCAAATGTAGCACCTGGGATATGAGTTAATGAAGTGTTAGGGTACCTTACCTCTCCTTAAATAACTTATCAGTAATTCATGTAATGTAATATAATAATGATAATTCAAATAAACTAATTTGAAAAGAAACATTTGTAAATAACTAAAATCACTCTGCCTGTTAGGCAAGTCGGGCCTAGCATACTAGGTTAAGTAGTGCGTTCATGCTGTTAGGTATGACATATACATAGATACAATCTTAGCTCTCAACTGTAAAAAATTTCAACATTGCACTCTTCGTGTGTATATATATATATATATATATATATATATATATATATATATATATATATATATATATATATATATGCGAACAAGCCTGAATGGTCCCCAGGACATATGCAACTGAAAACTCACACCCCAGAAGTGACTCGAACCCATACTCCCAGAAGCAACGCATCTGGTATGTACAAGACGCCTTAATCCACTTGACCATCACGACCGGACATAATGAGGTGATAGCCGAGGCTATTTGAACCACCCCACCGCCGGCACTCGGATAGTTATCTTGGGCATAGCATTTTACCAAATCACCTCATTCTTTGGGGCAACACGTGAGGAACACAAATGCGAACAAGCCTGAATGGTCCCCAGGACATATGCAACTGAAAACTCACACCCCAGAAGTGACTCGAACCCATACTCCCAGAAGCAACGCATCTGGTATGTACAAGACGCCTTAATCCACTTGACCATCACGACCGGACATAATGAGGTGATAGCCGAGGCTATTTGAACCACCCCACCGCCGGCACTCGGATAGTTATCTTGGGCATAGCATTTTACCAAATCACCTCATTCTTTGGGGCAACACGTGAGGAACACAAATGCGAACAAGCCTGAATGGTCCCCAGGACATATGCAACTGAAAACTCACACCCCAGAAGTGACTCGAACCCATACTCCCAGAAGCAACGCATCTGGTATGTACAAGACGCCTTAATCCACTTGACCATCACGACCGGACATAATGAGGTGATAGCCGAGGCTATTTGAACCACCCCACCGCCGGCACTCGGATAGTTATCTTGGGCATAGCATTTTACCAAATCACCTCATTCTTTGGGGCAACACGTGAGGAACACAAATGCGAACAAGCCTGAATGGTCCCCAGGACATATGCAACTGAAAACTCACACCCCAGAAGTGACTCGAACCCATACTCCCAGAAGCAACGCATCTGGTATGTACAAGACGCCTTAATCCACTTGACCATCACGACCGGACATAATGAGGTGATAGCCGAGGCTATTTGAACCACCCCACCGCCGGCACTCGGATAGTTATCTTGGGCATAGCATTTTACCAAATCACCTCATTCTTTGGGGCAACACGTGAGGAACACAAATGCGAACAAGCCTGAATGGTCCCCAGGACATATGCAACTGATATGTCTCTGGGGTGTGAATATTCTGGGGTGTGAGTTTTCAGTTGCATATGTCCTGGGGACCATTCAGGCTTGTTCGCATTTGTGTTCCTCACGTGTTGCCCCAAAGAATGAGGTGATTTGGTAAAATGCTATGCCCAAGATAACTATCCGAGTGCCGGCGGTGGGGTGGTTCAAATAGCCTCGGCTATCACCTCATTATGTCCGGTCGTGATGGTCAAGTGGATTAAGGCGTCTTGTACATACCAGATGCGTTGCTTCTGGGAGTATGGGTTCGAGTCACTTCTGGGGTGTGAGTTTTCAGTTGCATATGTCCTGGGGACCATTCAGGCTTGTTCGCATTTGTGTTCCTCACGTGTTGCCCCAAAGAATGAGGTGATTTGGTAAAATGCTATGCCCAAGATAACTATCCGAGTGCCGGCGGTGGGGTGGTTCAAATAGCCTCGGCTATCACCTCATTATGTCCGGTCGTGATGGTCAAGTGGATTAAGGCGTCTTGTACATACCAGATGCGTTGCTTCTGGGAGTATGGGTTCGAGTCACTTCTGGGGTGTGAGTTTTCAGTTATATATATATATATATATATATATATATATATATATATATATATATAATCAGAAGTTTATCTCAATATCATATCCAAAAGTATTACAAATCTTTAGACGCTCATTACAGTAAAACATTTAGTTACACATTACCTGTACTTCGTGTGTACCTGCGAGCAACACGTCTTGCCAGGACCACCAGATATCGTCACAGGCAAATTATTAACCACTTAGGGCGGTCGTTTAGACGTGGCTAATTGCGCACCATTCCCCGCTACAAAGAGGAAAATGGCAATTAGTGAACAACTCATTAGTCCTGCTGGTCAATACTAGGTTCAACACCCTGAACATACCCTTCCTTATCTTGAGGTTATATCTTGAGATGATTTCAGGGCTTTAGTGTCTCCGCGGCCCGGTCCTCGACCAGGCCTCCACCCCCAGGAAGCAGCCCGTGACAGCTGTCTAACACCCAGGTACCTATTTTACTGCTAGGTAAGAGGGGCATAAGGTGAAAGAAACTCTGCCCCTTATTTATCGCCGGCGCCCGGGATCGAACCCGTGACCACAGGATCACAAGTCCAGCGTGCTGTCCGCTCGGCCGACCGGCTCCCTGAGGCCAACAGACGAATCATAGACACCCGTCCAGGGCCTAAGTAAGACTGAAATAAGGAACATTTAGTAGGCCAGCCAGAGGCATAAGGCCCGCGCGCAGGAGTTTCCCGGCCAAAAAGGTGGGTCCAGGATTCATTAATACACTTAGTGGCGTTCCTGCTCTTCCCTCAGTCATGACTCTTTAGGCTCTAGCCTCTATAGATACTTTACAACTTCCAAGGCGCTGCGGAGGTCGTCCTCACCCCATGGATAGTATTACTATGGACGACCTCGTAGTGCTCTGGAGGTCGTAAACTGTGTAATAAATGCAGACTAAGCTGCCATTATCGAAGTAAGAGGAACAACTCTCTTAAGTGGCCGTGATGAATCCTGGCCACGCTCCCGTTTACATCCACACCCCCCCCCCCTCACCCACGTGCCTAGGCTACAGAGTTCGACTTACCACTTTTCCTGATAATTACCTAATCTCCGCCATGAACCTTCTCAAAAAATGAGTGACTCTGGAGTTATAACGTGAATAAATCGCCATGTATTCTGTAGAACTCCGAATAAATGATAGCTTGGTCGTCTACCCAAGCCTTAGGTCGTCAACCCAAGCTTTTGCTCGACAACCCAAGCTTTTGGTCGTCAATCCAAGCTTTAGGTCGTCAACCCAAGCTTTAGGTCGTCAACCCAAGCTTTTGGTCGACAACCCAAGCTTTTGGTCGACAACCCAAGCTTTTGGTCGACATCCTAAGTTTTTGGTAGACACATACGAGAATCTAATCACCTAATGATGTGCTTTGGGTCTGGAAGCTTGATTAAGTTTAAGTATATTTTACCCTAGTTTTATTAAATTATATTATTTTACATATATTTTTCTTTGATGTGTGCTGTTGACAGAGTCGACCTTGATTCATGCAGAGTCGGGGTTCAATCCTCAATGGTCTAAGTAGTTGCGCCTCGTTCCTTCATTTCGTCGATGAAGGAACTTGCAGCTATTGCAGCTTGTTGTCCTCACATCCCAGCTCCTAGTTCTCATATTCCAGCTTCTGGTCTTCATATCCCAGCTCCTTGTCCTCATATCTCAGTTCATTGTCCTCATATCCCAGCTTCTTGTCCTCATAAACCAGTTCTTTGTCCTCATAACTCAGCTCCTTGTCCTCATAGCCCAGCTCCTTGTCCTCATATCCAAGCTTCTTGTCCTCATAATCTAGCTTCTTGTCCTCATAACCCAGCTCCTTGTCCTCATAACCCAGCTCCTTGTCCTCATAACCCAGCTTCTTGTCCTCATAACCCAGCTCCTTGTCCTCATAACCCAGCTCCTTGTCCTCATAACCCAGCTTCTTGTCCTCATATCCCTTCCATGTGTTACTACAGTTATACTTGCTCAGTGCTCTCTACAGCCAATTAACTTACCTTCACCACGAGTTTAAATATTTCATGTAACATGTCTACTGTGTTGTTTCCCCTCAGAAGCGAAAGCCGCCGCCAAGTCCCACGGGACGGGGAACAATGGCGGCAGCGCCTCCACCACGAAAACCACGAACGCGTCTGCTTGTACGGCTCTGCCTGCTGGCCTACCGCTGCTGCTGCTGCTGCTGCTGCTGCTGCTGGCGTGGGAGACGGAGGCCTTGCTGGTGAGTCGCGCCTCGCCCGACTGGCTCTTTGGCAACCTAGCCAGGCGGAGACTTCCTGGAAGATAGTCGTGTATATGTTGTTCAATGAAATATTCCAGTTGAGACTTTTATTAATACATTACTGATGTCTGTTTGAGAACTTTATGTTGTCTACTTATCTCATCGTAATGAACAATAACTAATTTTCTGTGATAGTTATTGTGTTTAATATTGTTATTGTGTCACTGGGTACAATTATTTAACTTATTTGTGTGAAAATATATAAAATTATATATTACAGAAATTTATAGAAATATCTTTTACATATGTTTGAAAATCTGGCAATTTTTGGCATAATGAAATTTTTTTGCAAAAAATGTTCTCTATAATTTCACATATTCTGTGATGACCCCAAAACTCCAGATGAATGAAGTGATGAAACAGTAAAGGTCACATACAGGAGGACAGTGTTTGTTTAGTGTTTATTTATGTATTGCATAATGGAGATTTTCTAAATCAATTGTCTCAACAAGTGAGGGGTCGCTATAGCTATCTCTCTCCACCACTGTTCTTTCGTGATGAAATATTTTGTATTCTGTTAAAGATTTCCACCAGTGTTGATTAACAAAAGTGATGGACAACTAATTTGATGATGTCTTATGGTGAACATTTTCACTGATCATGATACCTACTATTGATGGTATTCACCGCTGATAGTACCTGTTTGTGAGGACCCAATGGTGTCTACTACTATCCATGGTCTCCACCACTGACAGCCGCACCTGTTGACAGTCTCCACCACTGAAGCTCGACAAGACATATTGCCCAAATCTCACAGTTACCTGCAGAAATGAACACCTGATGTCCCGACCAAGATTAAGACGATCGACTCAATCAACGGTAACTTAAAGCTGACTACTGTATCCGGTCCTGTTTAAACTGTGTGTGTGTGTGTGTGTGTGTGTGTGTTAAAGCTAATTATCATTGTGCATTTTGTAAATAAAAAGTTGTAATAGTTTAAGACACATGGGCCAAGACGGATTTTATCTTTTTTCGAATGTTAAACTAAAGCAGGTCAATTTAAACAGTGTTAAATATGTTAAACTGTCCTCGAGAGAAACATCCTCTTCAGTTTAAGTCAGAAATAGTGAGAAATGATAAATGGGTCGAATAGAAACGACGAACTTACAAATCAGGGCTTCTTTATGTAACCCTATATTACTTGCCTTTTGGTGATAATCAATATTATGTAAACATATATATATACATATATATATATATATATATATATATGTATATATATATATATATATATATATATATATATATATATATATATATATATATATATATATATATATATATATATATATTTCTTAAGGTATACTTTCATGCATGTAGATGCATAAATACATTTTATATGGAATGCGTTGAAGCATTAGGTTATTGAACCGCATAAATTCATATGCATTACTCTTCATCTACAATGCACGCACATACATACATACATACATACATACATACATACATACATACATACATACATACATACATACATACATACATACATACATGCATACGTGCATACATACACATGCACAAATGCATACACACTCTCCTTTGTCGCCGGAGATGTAGAGAGTTTCAACTTAACGCATCTTTTAGTGACAGACCAAGTTATAATAGGAAGTTTGCAGGCCTAAGGGGATATAGTGATGATCCCTGCTAAAATTATTGATCTAATCTAACACAGTAATTCCTATTCAATAAAACACACACACACACACACACACACACACACACACACACACACACACACACACACACACACACACACACACACACACACACACACACACACACACACAATGCGTTGAAGCATTAAGCAAATGTGTTATGTACATGTACGAGCGTAATATTATATGTTGTACAGGAGATTGTATGCTCCAGGAAGGGACAACCAAGGCGCACATATTATCGTCGACCTGTGTGTGTGTGTGCAGCCTCCAGGTTGTCCTTCCACAACCCACCCATATCTATTTCTTTTAATATATATAGTTTTGATATTAAGTTGTTTTTTTTTACCCTAGAACAAAACATATATATAATTTTGTATTATTAATTTGTGCATCTGGACATCTGGACAACATTAACAGTGTTGGGGGTAACTCCACCCTGGGGTCAACCCAACTCAATCGGAGGAATTTTTATAATTTTGAGCCCCTTGAAAAGAACTTTTATAATTTTGAGCCCCTTGAAAGAATTTTTATAATTTTGAGCCCCTTGAAAGAATTTTTATAATTTTGAGCCCCTTGAAAGAATTTTTATAATTTTGAGCCCCTTGAAAAGAACTTTTATAATTTTGAGCCCCTTGAAAGAATTTTTATAATTTTGAGCCCCTTGAAAAGAACTTTTATAATTTTGAGCCCCTTGAAAGAATTTTTATAATTTTGAGCCCCTTGAAAGAATTTTTATAATTTTGAGCCCCTTGAAAGAATTTTTATAATTTTGAGCCCCTTGAAAGAATTTTTATAATTTTGAGCCCCTTGAAAGAATTTTTATAATTTTGAGCCCCTTGAAAAGAACTCAGGCAATTCTTCTGCTCTGGTATCTTTTGGAGTTATATCCACCGTCTTCCCTTAACTCCAAAAGAGGCCAGTTGCTCTCAGAATATTTCTCTGTTTTTTTTCGTCAAAAGCAGTTTGGAGATCAATAAATGCCTCCTGAGAGCTTGGTCCCTGTCTAATGAAATATTCAGCAAAGCAAGTTTGAGTGCTTCTTCCAGGAAGGAAACCATGCAGGTTGGGAGCAAACTCGGGTCTTAGTTGAAACATTAACCTGACGAGAATAACCCCCTCGAGAAATGAAGAGAAATACGAGTCATATATAAATACATAAAATAATCATTTAATAAAACAATTAGCTGTTGACTATTTTAATATTTGAGAATAGTAAAATATTACAAAAAGTTAAAAAAATTATAATTCTATCATATATTATTTTTATGGCAATTTCTAAGTATATGCCAACAATATATTTATATTTTTGGCTGTTTCTCTTATTGGATTTCAAGAAATATGAAACACATAATTTTAAAAATGTTTCAGAATAAAATTTCAAATGTGTTTTTCAACAGGGAATTTATATGGTCTCTGCATATGGTCTGCATCATTCTTTATCAAAGAATTGCTCTCATTTAGTTATTTATTTTATTCTAAATCTTCAATTCCATAATCACAGAGTCTCCAAAGTTTCTCTACATGAAAAAGAAAGGGGATTATTTCAAGATAATCCAGTCCAAAAAGTTATTTTATCTGAGAAAAATAAAGTTTCATGCCGAAATGGTTTTTAAATTGAATGAATTCAGTACAAGTTTCCTTTTGATCCAAACACTTAATTATTCCAAGATGAATGTGAGGAAAATCTCGCGAAGTTTTTACTCAGAGAAGCAAGTCGAGAGACATAATCTCGTTACGATACTAGACGACCCGTGTCTCTCTCTCTCCTGAGGGCGTCACTGATGCCACTGATGACATCCCGTCTGTCACTGTCACTACGCATGTGGGCACTGACGTCACGAATGATGTCACTGCTTCAACAATTGTGATCACTGCATTTACAACCATTGTCACTGCTCTCACACCTTTGTCCATGTTGTCATCGCTGTTGTCACTGAAGTCATCACTGCCACTGTAACAATGAAATGTTTTAAGAGGATGATTCGGAATAGGGAAACAGTAGAAATATGATGTGGGAAAGGTAATGTGGGAATCGGAATATGGGAATGAAGGATTAGGAATTTAATGGGGAATATGTGTAGGATGAATATAATGTGATATGAAACAGAAATTTAGTATGATATATTAACTAATGGAATATAATTCCATGATATATACAGTAATATACTATACTGAAACACACCCAATTTATACAAAGGATATCAGTTGATAAGGAATTAAATACAACAATTTAATTTGAATATGGAATTAAATTAATACAATGAATTCAGTTAATTCAAAGAGTTGATTTATATCTATTGTTTATACAAGGAATTCAATAAGTAAAAACGTAAATGAGATTAGAAATTAAATTGATACTTGTAGTAGGCATCCATCGATCTCAGGAGACTATGGAGTTGCGCTCTGGTTGTCGGTCTGGAGTGGCCTCTCCAGGGCGCAAAGATAGAGTAGAGAAGACGGGAGAGAAGCTGTCACCCATGCAGCAGGTCCGCCCCCCCCCCTCTCGACGGCGCCTAATGTGTCCAATGGAAATACAAACGGCAATATGATTGGTTCCAGCGCCCTCGCAGGAACTGTCAGAACTACAAATTTCGAAGTTATAATTCAGTTGATATAAGGATATCAACCGATTCAAGGAAATCAAATAATACAAGGAATTTAACCGGATCTTGTAATTCAGTTATTCAATTTCAAAATAAATATGAACAAGGAATTAAATTTGAACAAGGAATTACATTTGAACAAGAAATTCAATTTGAACAAGGAATTAAATTTGAACAACGAACCAAATTAGAACAATTCAATAAATTCAAAGAGTTCAATTAAAAACTTAAACTTAACAAGAAATTTAAACGATACAATGAATTAAAATCCATGTTATTTCAGTTACCCCTAATTCTCAAAATTCTCAATTAGTTACTGAGAATTAGTTAGAGAAATAGAATTAGTTTAGAGAACTGTTTTTTTTTTCAAATTGATTATCAAAACACACAAACACACAAAAATATAATGTCCCAACCGCTGCACAAGATAAAAATAAATTATTAAGATTAAGAATTACACAATTCTTACTTACACCGTCACAGCTTCCCTCTACTGTGACGGCGCAATTAAATTCTTAATTGCGCCGTCACAGGCTCACAAAAATAAATGAATCCTGGCGAGTCTTACGAAATGCTGACTTGTGATGTGGGAGGGAAGGAGGGTGGGAGTGTGAGGTGGGAGGGAAGGTGGGTGGGAGAGTGTGAGGTGGGAGGGAAGGTGGGTGGGAGACTGTGAGGTGGGAGGGAAGGAGGGTGGGAGAGTGTGAGGTGGGAGGGAAGGAGGGTGGGAGACTGAGAGGTGGGAGGGAAGGTGGGTAGGAGACTGTGAGGTGGGAGGGAAGGAGGGTGGGAGACTGTGAGGTAGGAGGGAAGGTGGGTAGGAGACTGAGAGGTGGGAGGGAAGGTGGGTAGGAGACTGCGAGGTGTGAAAGGAAAGAAAGGAACAGTATATACAAGTAACAACGATCGCGACACACTAATTTAAGGCCGCGGGGGAAAAGCCACATTGAAAACTGATAGGAAACTGTCACGTTTTTCAGCCGCTAAACCTGTCTTCTTCGGCAGTTAGGCTAGACTACCACGGGGTAGCGAAGCCGCGGGTGTGACCACCTGGCCACAGGTGGTCCTAAACCCCCCAACGGGTGACCACCTGGGACACAGGAATACTGGGAGACTAACCCAGAACAAATATAAATTTCTGATAAAGAAGGAAAGGGTAGTTTAAAGAGCTGATGAAACGATCTTATATATATATATATATATATATATATATATATATATATATATATATATATATATATATATATATATATATATATATATATATATATATATATATATATTTCTCTCGTTTGTTAACGATATCATGGATAAATTATTAAACAAATCATCAAAAAAGATTAACAATTGAATCCTAAGGCAAACAGGATCGGTTTAGAAGGGTGTAGAAAACGGCGGGCCAACTAGACTAGTGGCACACTAAGGAAAAATATCTGCGGCAAGTAGAGAAAAAACATATTTTTTATTAATATCCTATCACCAGGAGCCACCAATATTCAGAGCTACCAGATTGAATAATCTAAATAACCTTCGTCGTTAACCTTTCATATACCTAAAGGAAAATCTTAATTCGTGGAAAGTAAGGAAACAGGGTAACAAGTCTATCATCAATGTCTAGAGCGGCGAAATTTACATAATTCAACTGACACGGAAGTAAATGTTTGCCACAGCTACGACCTTCACCAGGTGTACATCAAGGGAGGCGGGGTGGGGAAAGTTCATCGGTTATATCCCATGGTGTGTAAAGTTGAAACTTAGTTGAAAGTTGAAACTAGTTGAAGCTAATGTTAAAATTTATCAGTTATATTTTTACTCATCTTTTGAAGCTAATGTTGAAATTTATTAGTTATATTTTTACTCATCTTCTCCAATTAAAGAATATACTTGGAATTATTTCTGTATACATAATACCATACGATTATATACTTTTTGAAGGAATCAGCTCACTCCTGGTGGTTTTGTGAATATTAGGACTTGCCCGAAACGCCCTGCGTGCTAGCTGTACAAGACTGTAAAAACTCTTCTATATATAAAAAATAAAAAAAACTCCGATACGGAACTTGATTCCCGGAAATGGAAGATTAAATACCGGTTAAGGCAAGCTGGCAGAAGTAGTCTTAGGCTGAATAAAAAGATATCAACATATTTTCCTCAGTTATTAAAATCTACTGATGTCCTTTCTTCCTTAATCTACGTTTATCTACCTACAAATCTCTAAATCAGCATTGCACCTCACATCTACGCTCACGAGGATGCTGCATAAGAGTGATGCCGTCGTCGGACGGCTCGGCATATAGCCTCTTCTCCCTCGCTATCAACGCAATTTACATGCGAAAATTTCGTCAGTTGCCTCTTGGAATGCTGCTTCGCCTTGAAAATATCCCAGAGGCTTTCCTCCAAGACTCGGCTAATGAACTTTGAATTCCACGTCAACATAGAAATGCGTTTTGCAGAATATTTCACATTTAGTTTTTCGGTATTTTCATTTGAGAATTCACGGCTATTTAGTCATATGCACCGGTATATATACACAATTTATTTCAACTTTACCACATTATTTGCATGAGATGTAATGTATACAGTATATTTACTACTAGTTTTGCAAAGTATGTATGCTGAAAATTGTGTTTAGATCTCCCAATTAATGCAGTGTTTGCAATACTGCTCTATATATAAATGTGAATTACATAAAGCTCCTTAAACTGAGGATATTATTTAATATATCTCACTAGATAGTGAGAAATATGAAATACAAAACAGTAGAAAAGTTGATTGTTGATTAATTGATTAGTTGATTAACTGATGAAAAACGAATTCTGATCTCTTACCATTCCTGGTGTCGTTGGGAGGTCGAGATGTTGGGTATAAACTCCCGAGTTTCGATCTCTTTTAAGGATGTGCGTGGTGGAGTGGCCAGAGTACTGGTTGGGGTTCTTGGTGCACGAACACCTGGCCTTCTAGGTTCGAGTCTCTTGCAGGTGTGGAATCCTTTGATCCGGCTTATACCCCTCTTGACATACCAGAGTGCATATTGAGAAAGTTACTCCAAGCCTCCACTAAAGAGGCACCCTTCTTGAGTCCCGATGGGCACATGTATAGGCAAGTAGATGGGGTCGCCATGGGTTCTCCCCTAGGTGTCCTGTTTGCGAAATTCTACATGGGTACCATCGAGCAGAGGGTCTTATTTGACATGGACTTGAAACCCGCCATATACTGCAGGTATGTTGATGACATTTTTATACAGGATCCTGATGTCAGACGTGTGCAGTAGCTGAGGGAGGCAATCTAGCAAAATTCGGTGTTAAGTTTCACTTATGAGATGGAGAATGATGGGAAGTTGCCCTTTCTAAATGTAAGAGTCACGGAAAGGAATGGTGGTTTCCACACTACAGTCAACACTAAGGAAACGAACACAGGAATGTGCCTTGATGCCACCAATGACTGCCCAGAGAGGTAGAAGAGGAAGGTTTTCAATGCTTACGCCGACCGAGCTCTCACTCACAGCTCTGGTTGGAAGCAGGTCGACGAAGAGCTCTGAAGGGTAAGGCTTCTGGTCAACAATGAACCTACTCAACAATGGCTTCTTTAACGGTTATGTTGAAGACGTCATCAAAAGAAAGGTGAAATGCCATGCAACGTCTGAAGGGTCAACTAACACAACACTTGTACCCCCTATTAGGCTGTTTTACAGGAACTTCTTTTCGACGGCTCACAAAACGTAGCAAAGTGTCCTGAAAGATATTAATAGGAACGTTATCCCCACAGACACAAATCAGAAGATACAATTAACAATTTACTGCAAAAACAAGAAAACGGCCAACTTACTCATGAAGAACTCTCCAGACACCAAACAGAACGCCTTGAAAGAAACCAACGTCATCTATGGCTTCACATGCCCACTTGGGGACGGTCAACCCCAAAGATCTTAGTATGTAGGCAGGACAGCAACGTCTCTTTCTAGGCGATTATCAATGCATAAACAACAGGACTCCATCAGTGACCATATAATCTTCTCACACAACCAAACCATCCCCAGAGAAATCTTAACAAGCA
Organism: Procambarus clarkii; assembly: GCF_040958095.1. NCBI lineage: Eukaryota > Metazoa > Arthropoda > Malacostraca > Decapoda > Cambaridae > Procambarus > Procambarus clarkii. Next base: position 28,935,738 of record NC_091171.1, on the reverse strand, counting down.
ACACAGAAATTATCGACAGATACAACGATAACAGAAGACTCGATATCAGCGAGGACCTACACATCAAAAAGTCAAAACCAGCAATCAACAGCCAATTAACACATAATTACACTCTACCCACTTCAAGACCCTGAACAGCACAGAAGCAAGAAGTTAAATGTATACCCATTCTACATTCCTATTGTTTCATGTTCTGTCTTTTCCCATATATTTGTATCCTATCACCTCATCCAAAAATGAATATAAACACGATCTGAGCATGTAAAATTGTCTTTGAAAATGTAAGAAGTGTTCTTGCAAAAACGCTTCTAGGCGTCAGACCATGAATAAAATGTGAAAATGAACGTTTGAGAGTTAATATTTCAACTACCCCCAACAGTGAAGAAAAACATAAGACATATTGAAAAGATTTGTTTTAGAATCATTAATATTACACTTTCGGTCATATTCAACATAACTCTGGGCGCCTGGGGTAAATATGCACTTAATTTCTTGAAGGAGGTGGGCGAGGAACTCATTGGGAAAAGTAAAGACTCACGAGCGGCCAGTTTCCTGTTCCAGCGCCTTACTAGCGAGGTCTTCGAACACTGATTGTTATATTGTTATATATATATGTGTGTGTGTTCTCTGTAAACTGTAGCATTGTTATACATATTCACAAGATACCGTGATCCAAGCCAAGAATGTTAGACAACTTCCGTCAAAATAATGCTCGTCCTGAATGTGTTGTTACAAGAGATCAAGTGGTTTGAACAGGCATTTGATTCTGTATTCTGGTTGTGCTGGAACAATGGGATCCCGTTAAATGGTGGGAAGCTGGTCAGTTGCCATAGTCTCATAACCTGGTTGTGTGTTGGTTCATCTCTCTGGGGGAGTTGGGATTGCTTGGGCAGGCTAATGAAGACATCCTGTGCTGGTCTGAGCAGCCGCCATGTCTCAGTTTCATGGTGGTAACTAAGCCTGTGTTTGTCTGATTGGTTGTGCACTCTCTCTCTCTCTCAGTTGTGTGTGTGTGTGTGTGTGTGTGTGTGTGTGTGTGTGTGTGTGTGTGTGTGTGTGTGTGTGTGTGTGTGTGTGTGTGTGTGTGTGTGTGTGTGTGTGTGTGTGTGTGTGTGTGTGTGTGTGTGTGTGTGTGATTGTCTGTCTGTCTGTCTGTCTGTCCGTCTGCCTGTCTGTCTGTCTGTCTGTCTGTCTGTCTGTCTGTCTGTCTGCCTGTCTGTCTGTCTGTCTGTCTGTCTGTCTGTCTGTCTGTCTGTCTGTCTGTCTGTATGCCTCCCCCTCTTCTCTCTCTCTCTCTCTCTCTCTCTCTCTCTCTCTCTCTCTCTCTCTCTCTCTCTCTCTCTCTCTCTCTCTCTCTCTCTCTCTCTCTCTCACTCACTCCCTTTCCCTATCCTCCCTTGTCTTGTGATCTAATATTTTTTTTGGTGACGAGTTTTACTCAACCATTATTTATGACATTCAATTAATAAAAAATTGACTTTTAATGTAAGAGAAATTCTGAGCAGTATTTACATTTTTCTAAACTGTGTATAAAGTTTTAGGACGTTGCTGAGTGTTGTAATTTCCTTTTGTAGGAGACTGGACATTACTAATTTACTTTAAGTTTGGGATAAAATGTTAGGTTATGTTTTTGTTAGGTTAGGTTAGGTTAGATTTGGTTAGATTTTCACTTAATAAAATATAAAAAATTTTCTCGTGCTTTCTGAAGATTAATGTTTTGGTGAATTGCTACAGATTTGTACTACCTTTTAATTTCCAATGTCTTTCAAGTGCCTTAATTATTTTATCTACTATTTCAACTGACGCTCATCCCAGCATGACACACGCCGCGATCAGAAGATTATGTTGTTACCCGTTATAAGTTAGATATAAGTTATAAGATTGCCACAACGTCATAGTCGTTTAAAGTAAAAAAGTTGTGTTTATAGGTCCTGTGCGTGTGATGGGTTGGTCTATGGTGAGTCGATTTTCGATTCCTGATTGTTCAAATGGTTGAGCACTGTTCCTTTATTCAGTCCTCGTCTCCCAGCTCCTTGTCCTCTTCTCCAGAGGCTCCTTGTACTCTTATACCTCATCTCTGGAAGCTCCATGTCCTCGGAGGATCCATGTCCTCGATGGTTCCTTGTCCTCGTGTCTCAGCTCCTTGTCCTTATATGCCAGCTCCTGGCTCTCATATACTAGTTCCTTGTCCGTATATCCTAGTTCCTTCTCCCTATATCCCAGCTTCTTGTTCTCATTCTCAAGCTTCTTCTCCTATTTACTCCTATATACCTTATACGTTCAACATAATCACACAAGCTTACCAGGACCTGAATTTCCTCGGTCTCGCTTCATGCAGGTCGACGTTCAATCCTTGACCGTCCAAAATGATTGGGCACCATTCCTTTCCTCCCGTCCCAACCAAAATCCTTATCCTGACCTCTTCCAGGTGCCAAATAGTCATTATAACTTTGCGCTTTCCCCCTGATAACTCCTTCCCTCCACCTTATTTAGACCTCTTAAAAAATACTGGGACGTAAACACGGCTCACTGTTCCTGGAAACCGGTTAACCTGGCTAAACCTGGTGTTTACACGTAGTCCAGTCGAGCGTGGGTTGCACACTCAACCTGCAACACGTATGCAACACGTGGCGTCAGGCTAGCTACTGCAGTCATGCACCAGTAGAACCACCTGCTCCAAACACTTCGCAGTTCATTTGAATTGACAGTTGATGATCAAACATATCAGAGCTTTTCGCGTTGTTAATCCAGAGATCTTGGAGGCAGAATTTGGAAACATTGATTGTATTGGATACATAAGCTTTTTCATAATAATATATAATTCCCAGTAAGCTTTTTGTAAGCCAGTTGTAGCGAGCCGCAACATAGAAATTATAACAAAGTTAGAATTGGGAACTTCGCTCTAAAATGTGTTATGTTTGTCATATTCTTCTGGTTTTGAAAATATTATCAATGCCTGGAAGCTATAATATTTACATGTGGTGTAAATTTACATATACACATTTACGCAATAATATTTACATATGTTAGTTAATTATGCAAATGGCAAGTAAAATGATGAGTTGGAATCAGTCCTCATAGCGATAACTCCATAGGCCAAAATTAAAACAATTGAAATTAGGAATTTCGCTTTATTTTATTAATTTTTCATATTTTCCTCACCAAATTGACTGATAATGGTCTTCACTCACAACTTGAAAAAGGCTTTTAAATATAAATATATACCGAATTCTTGTATATTTGTGTATTTACCGGGTTATGGTGCTTACATTAATTACACAAAAGATTTTGAGAGACGATGAGCTGTACCGCTGTAGATTCGTTCAGCCTCTTGACACCGGGTCGTTGTGAGTTAACAATTGTGTGAAGCTGCGCTCCGGCTACTCTAGATGAGTGTCTCTGGAGAGATAGTCAGAGAATGTCACAATAACACCGTTGCTAAAAACAAAATACGAAATGAAGGCAACGGAAAATGAGGACGTTTCGGTTCGTCGAGGAATCGTATTAAGTCAGAACATGATGAGAGATATTCTTCCTGTTGAGCAGCTGCCTAAAAAATGTATATTGGTTCTCCTGCGCGTGTATGGCTTTCCAATGTTAACGGCCTACTTAGGCAGGGCTTTCTCGAGAGCCAATTAAATCTAGAGCACTCAAGTAGGCATCGTTTTCACTGGTGAGAGGAGACACCACTGTGCTGTTGGACGGGTCTCTAAAGTTCGGGACCCAGAGCTGGAGCTTTCCCTAACACACAAAACATAAGGAGATGATCATAATTAATTCAGTATTAATTGCAATTGATTAATTGGGGTGATTTTTGTAAGGACATAAAGGCACGTATTTAATTAAGCTGGTAATGGGGGCCATTTGTTTGAGACTCAGCATAATAAGAACAAAGTGATATAAGTGAATGATGTCCTCAACTGGGCAATTTGCACGAATATATAACAACTTTTGTGTGAAAGCCCACAATAAAATCATCAATGACTATAAATTAATGTACTTCTGTTCCCGTGTTGACTTTCTGATTGATGTCTCGGAATTAATGAATCTTCTTTATCATACATCAGCCCGTCCCCCTAAGGTTTCCCAACATCAAGAAACTGTCATACTTTATAAGGTGCCCTTATCCTTCCGTACCAGAAGACCCGAGACAGAAAACAGGGACAGTAGGTCAATTTCGCGAGCCGCCACCATTTTTCAAGAACGACAATTTTTGGCCTTAGGTAAAGTATAGGTCAAAATGTAATGTTTTATTAGGAGGACGGGTTGTACACATAATGCTGTTTACCTACCTTAACATTGTGCTTTCTTTTTAAAATTAAAAAAAGTACTTATTTAACTATTATCTTGTATTTGAGCAGTGTCTAAGACCTGGGAAGAATATGTATCTTTCAACGTCATCGCTAATCAGTATCAAACCTAACCTAACCCAACCCAAGCTAGCGTAATCTAACCCAACCTGACATACCCTAACCCAACCCAACCTAGCGTAATATAACCCAACTGAACGTAGCGTAACCTGACCGAAGATACCCTAACGAAATAAAGAGATAACAGTCTGTTATACATATGACTTCCTAATTGACGTTACAACACTCTGCAAGGCTTTTCAAACACAATATGAGTCAAGCGACACAGCCTTATCCATGTGACGATCTGAATATCGCAGAAGGAAAGTCATCCACAGCCACATCTGTGTGCAATCTCTACTTTTTTTCCTCGTTAGATTGACCTTAAAGCTTTCTGCTCCGACTTTTCATGTAGCCATCTGCTGATCCCAAACAAGCTGGGCCCTAATTGGTGCACTCAAATCGAACCCTTTGTGACTGATCAGTTTTATTTTACAGTAATCTGAGATGTCTGCTCGTCCGATACAATTTCCCGTTCGTCGAACATTTCAATCTCCCTTCTATTTGGATCTCAGACTTAAAGTACGTTATAATTTATTTACATAATTATATACTAAGATATGATTACATTTGCAATGTAAGGAAATGTCAAAGTACATAACTCGATAAGGCTTGATATGACAGGATTATTTTTATACATGTGACACAATGTTAAATGTTCCATTCAAAGCTACTTGTTTTATTTATTGAGAAGATCACATATGTTTTCCAATGCTGTTGCGGCCGCCATGGAAGGAACCAAAGGGTATTCAATCCGCCACAAAAGTTGTACAAGGTAAAACAGACAAACAAGTCTTGAATAATGATGTTGCCGAGTTCAAAGCCGAATCCAATTTTTAATAATCTCTGCCTCTCGGAAGCCGGTTATCTGGGAAAGGCTTGACTGAATGGAATTAGACGGTATTTGAGAGCAATATTGCGAGTCTATTGAAATATCAAAAGGTAGAAGAAGGCTATCAGTAAACCACGGATTGCTGACGGTCTGATTAAAAAGAAATTTCCAGAGTTCTCGAGAGAAGATAAAAATTCAAGTGTAAGAAAATTATAAATATGGTAAATGATTTTTATTAAAGATCTTTCAGTCTTTAATTTGTCTATTCAATTGATGCATTAACTTACGAGATTAGCTATACGGTAATTAATTTTGTTAAGCATATATCGCCTGCTGTATAAAAGTACATTGATAGTTTACTGCTTGTCTTTATTAACCATAAAAAATGAAATAAAGAAGGCTCATAATTGATGCATTTATGCGTTATGTTATAAGTTCCTCTATTTTTAATATTTTCCCATGGCATAAATAACTATTTTCCATGATATGTATATTTTTCTCATGATATGTACAATGACGTTTAGAACTTGAGAATTGTAAAATATCATCCACAGCTGTTCAGAATGAAAAATTGTTCATTGCTAGTGCTATGTACCAGTTATCACGTATAAATTTAGCAGGATTGATATTAAATGATATCAAAAGCAATATTATTTTTTGGGGGGTATTTGTGTAATGCGATACAGCAGAGAACTATTTTGTGTCTCGTTCTCTTAATATTGTATATTGACAAGAATGTTTTGAATAGCTTTGTGTGTCGGGTTAATATCACATATACAAATGAGTTTCGGTTTTCAAATAATCTTCTGTAACCCTCCCGTTAGTTCTCTCAGTGGTATTGTGCTTCCTCTATGACTTTTAAGAACCTGTAGCAAAGCTCGAGGGTGCGGAGGGAGCCTTCAGCTATGAGATAGAATTCGTGTCTAGGACCTCAGAACTTAGAGAGTATATTTGGCTTCTCTCGTTTCCATGCAGATTGCCCACACGTTCTTTTTATGTCTCTCCGATGCATTTCTCGAAATGTATTTATGCAAATGTATTTCACATGTATATCTCTCGTGTATTTGTCCAGTGTATTTTTCCATATATTTATATTACATAATTCACCCATTTCTCTTCTGTTATACCATTCCTGAGGCCTACCCCATTACTGAGGCCTACCCTATTCCTGAGGCCTACCCCATTACTGAGGCCTACCCTATTCCTGAGGCCTACCCCATTACTGAGGCCTACCCTATTCCTGAGGCCTACCCCATTACTGAGGCCTACCCTATTCCTTTGCTCTATACTATTCCCTTCAGTTTTTAAATATATTTTAGTTCATCTCTCTTACCGTTCGTCTCAAACCTTTTTCCTCACTCAAAACGTATATTATTTCCCCTCTATTTGTATTTCCCTCACACCATACCCGGCAATGAACGCCTTTGTCCTAGCGTAGCAAAAATTCATCTCAAATAGTATATTAAAAAAAAATGAGGGACGTCAACTTTCTCTCAGGCATCCATATTACATCACAAACGCTGCCAGGGAAAATACTGTGGGTAGATGATACGAATTTCTGGAGATATATTCTCTTTGAACTCTAAAATTATGACGAAATGTGAGAGGAGAGACACAAACTTTAGGTCGCAATTGAGTTTTGGGGATTTTCAAAAGCCTTGTGAGGATGAGAATTCTTATCTTAGAATCTGATAATAGTAGGGTTTTAGTCTCATAGGATAGTGAAGAGGAGCGATTATCTGGAATGTTATTCCTGAAGGCATCCTGCGCGCGCGCATACACGCGCGCAAACGCACATGCACACACGCACAAAAGGGTTCTGGTAGCTGAGCGGATAGCATGCAGGTCTCGTAATTCTGTGGCCCGGGTTCGATTCCGGACCAGACAGAAACAAATGGGCAAAGTTTCTTTCACCCTGATTCCCCTGTTAACTAGCAGTAAATAGGTACCTGGGAGTTAGACAGCTGTTACGGAGCTGCTTCCTGGGTGTGTGAGGTGTGGAAAAAAATAGTTAGTAGTTATTTACAGTTGACTGACAGTTGAAAGGCGGGCAAAAAGAACAGAGCTCAACCCACGCAAGAACAACTAAGTGAATACACAGACACACAGACACACAGACACACACACACACAGACACACACACACACACACACACACACACACACACACACACACACACACACACACACACACACACACAATCACACACACACACACACACACACACACACACACACACACACACACACACACACACACACACACACACACACACACACACACACACACACACACACACACACACACACCCCACACACACACACACACACACACACACACACACACACACACACACACACACACACATAATAATTAGGCTAAGACTTGTTAAGCACCTGGAGAGCATTGGGTTTGTAAACAAGCACCAACATGGGTTCTGGACAGGGAAATCATGCCTAACAAACCTTTTAGAATTCTATGATAAAGAAACAAGGATAAGGCAGGACAGAGAAGGCTGGGCAAACTTGAGAGGCAGGCAGGAGTAAGCGGAAAGGCCCTAGTATGGGTGATGAACTACCTAACAGGAAGGAGCCAGAGGGTAATGGTAAGGGGCGAGAAGTCGGACTGGCGAACAGTAACAAGTGGAGTACCTCAAGGATCGGTGCTGGGACCAATCCTCTTTCTAATTTACGTAAATGATATATTTACAGGAGTGGAATCATACATGTCAATGTTTGCAGGATGACGCAAAATTAATGAGAAGAGTTGTGACAGACGAGGATTGTAGGATCCTCCAAGAGGACTTAAACAGGCTGCAGAGATGGTCAGGGAAATGGCTACTGGAGTTTAACACCAGTAAATGTAAAGTTATGGAAATGGGATCAGGTGACAGGAGACCAAAGGGACAGTACACAATGAAGGGGAACAGCCTACCTGTAACGATTCGAGAAAGAGACCTGGGTTGGATGTGACACCTAATCTAACTCCTGAGGCACATATAAATAGGATAACGACAGCAGCGTACTCTACACTGGCGAAAATTAGAACTTCATTCAGAAACCTAAATGAGGAGGCTTTTAGGGCGCTTTACACTGCCTACGTGAGACCCGTCTTAGAGTATGCCGCGCCATCATGGAGCCCCCACCTGAAGAAACACATAAAGAAACTGGAGAAGGTTCAGAGGTTTGCGACGAGGCTTGTCCCAGAGTTACGAGGGACTGGGATATGAAGAGCGGCTGAAGGAACTGAACCTTACGACACTAGAGAAAAGAAGGGAGACAGGAGATATGATAGGGACATATAAAATACTCAGGGGAATTGACAAAGTGGAAATAGATGAAATGTTCACACGTAATAATAACAGAACGAGGGGACATGGGTGGAAACTGGAAACTCAGATGAGTCACAGAGATGTTAGGAAGTTTTCTTTTAGCGTGAGAGTAGTGGAAAAATGGAATGCACTTGGGGAACAGGTTGTGGAAGCAAATACTATTCATACTTTTAAAACTAGGTATGATAGGGAAATGGGACAGGAGTCATTGCTGTAAACAACCGATAGCTGGAAAGGCGGGATCCAAGAGTCAATGCTCGATCCTGCAAGCACATATAGGTGAGTACATATAGGTGAGTACACACACACACACACACACACACACACTCACACACACACTCAAACACACACACACAAAAGGCATGAGTAACAAGGAAAGGCTGCGGGAAATTCATTTCACGACACTGGAAGACAGAAAAATAAGGGGAGACATGATCACTACCTACAAAATTCTCAGGGCAATTGACAGGGTAGATAAGGATAAACTGTTTAACATGGGTTGTACGCGAGCAAGAGGACACAGGTGGAAACTGAGTACCCAAATGAGCCACAGGGACGTTAGAAAGAACTTTTTCAGTGTCGGAGTAGTTAACAGGTGGAATGCATTAGGCAGTGATGTGGTGGAGGCTGACTCCATACACAGATTCAAATGTAGATATGATAGAGCCCAGTAGGGTCAGGAACCTGTACATCAGTTGATTGACTGTTGAGAAGCGGGACCAAAGAGCCAGAGCTCAACCCCAGCAAGCACAACTATGAAGTACAAATTAGGTGAGTACACACTGGACCTCACACATTACACTTCACGACACAAGAAGACAGAAGGGTAAGGGGAGATATGATCACCCTGCTACAAAATTCTCAGAGGAATTGACATGGTTGACAAAGATAAACTGTTTAACACGGGTGGTACGCGAACAAGGGAACACAATTGGAAGCTGAGTACCCAAATGAGCCAGAGGGACGTTAGAAAGAACTTTTTCAGTTTGAAAATAGTTAACAGGGGGAATGCATTAGGAAATGATGTGGTGGAAGTTGACTCCATACACAGTTTCAAATGTTGATATGATAGTGCCCAGTAGGCTGAGGAATCTGTACACCGGTTGATTAACAGTTGAGAGGCGGGACCAAAGAGCCAGAGCTCAACCCCCGCAACCCCACCCACACACACCAGGTGTGTGTGGGTGGGGGACAACAAATTTGTGGTTAGTTACAGTTGATTGACAGTTGAGAAGCGGCCGAAAGAGCAGAGCTCAACCCCTCCACCCCAAGAACAACTTGGTGCATACAACTAAGTGAATGCATACTTCACGAAGAAGTGTAAGGAGGCAGCAGACAAGTTTATCCCGTCCCAAAAGGAAAAAAAATGAAATGCAGATGAGAAACCAATGGTTTAATCAGAGATGTAAGCTAGCTGAGCAAATAAGTAGAAGTGCGTTGAGAAACTATAGAAATAACATAACACTTGAGATCAGAGATGAATACCAGAGAGCCAGGAATGAATACGTCAGGGTGAGGCAAGAGGCAGAACGGCAATATGAAAACGACATAGCAAGAAAGGAAAAGACTTAACCTAAATTGCTGCATAGGAACATCAGGAGAACGACAACAGTGAAGGAACACGTAAAGAAACTGAGGATAGGGGCAGACAGATTCACTACAAAAGACAAGGAAGTGTGCGAGGAACTCAATAAGAAATTCCAGGAAGTCTTCACAGAAGAGCAAGGATACGTTCAAGAAATAAGAAAAGGAATAGTTAACCAGGCACCACTAGAGAAGTTTGAGATTACCAGTAGGGATGTAAGGAAGCTTTTGCTAGAGTTTGATGTGACAAAGCCTATTGACCCGGATGGAATATCGCCATGGATAGTAAGGGAAGTAGCAGAAGCACTATGCCTGCCACTCTCCATGGTGTATAACAAATCACTGGTAACAGGTAAACTGCCAAAAATTTGGAAGATGGCAAACGTAGTCCCGATATACAAGAAGGGAAATAGACAGGAGGAACTGAACTACAGGCCAGTGTCTCTAACTTGCAGACCATGCAAGTTAAGGGAAAAGATTGTGGAAAAAAAGCTAGTGGAACATCTGGAGCGAAGGAACTTAGTGACACAACACTGACATGGTTTCAAGGATGGCAAGTCATGCCTCATAGGATTAATTGAATTCTACGATCATGGCAACAAGAATCAGGCAAGAAAGAGAAGGGTGGGCAGAGTGCATATTTTTGGATTGCCTGAAAGCCTTTGACACAGTACCACACCAGAGACTAGTGCGAAAGCTAGAGATGCAGGTAGGAGTGAAAAGGACGACACTCTATTGGATAAGGGAGTGCCTAAGTAACAGAAGACAGCGAGTCATTTTGAGGGGTGAGGCCTCAGATTGGCGAGGCGTCACCAGTTGAGTCCCGCAGGGCTCAGTCCCTGGATCTATACTGTTTCTGATATATGTAAATGATCTACCAGAGGGTATAGAATCATTCCTCTCATTGTTTGCTGATGAAGCAAAAATTATGAGGGGATTAAGACGAAGCAATATTGTATGAGATACAAGATGACCTAGACAGACTGAATGAATGGTTCAACAAATGGCTACTAAAGTTTACCACGAGTAAATGAAAGGTAATAAAACTAGGCAGTGGAAACAGGAAGCCAGACAGAGGATGCAGGATGGGAGATGACGTCCTTCATGAAACGGACAGAGAGAAAGCTCTAGGAGTTGATATCACATCAAAACTGTCTCCTGAAACCCACATAAAAAGAATAATATCTGTGGCGTATGCAATGCTGGATAACATCAGAACTGCCTTCAGGAACCTGTGCAAAGAATCATCCAGAACCTTGTATATACAACATATGTACGACCAATCCTGGAGTATGCGGCCCCAGCATGGAGCCCGTACCTTGTCAAGCACAAGGCGAAGCTTGGAAAAGTTCAGAGGTATGCCACTAGGCTAGTCCCAGACCTAAGAGGCACTGAGATGAGGGTAGGAGGGATAATGGGAAGAAGGAAAAAAATGGGAGAGATGAGAGGGAAGGGGGAGAAAGAGAGGGAGTGGGTAGTAGAAGGGGCGGAAATGCTAGGAGAGGGAGATGAAAGAAAAGGGAAGTGAATATAAACAAGACGATAGGGCATGCTGAAGTAGAGAGAAAAGAAGAGAGAGAGAGAGAGAGAGAGAGAGAGAGAGAGAGAGAGAGAGAGAGAGAGAGAGAGAGAGAGAGAGAGAGAGAGAGAGAGAGAGAGAGAGAGAGAGAGAGAGAGATATGGATGGAAAGTGAGAGACCAACTCTCCCGATCATTTTGGCAGATCTGTTTCCTTTATTGTTATTATCCTTATTATTGTATGATTCTCGCCTCTCCGTATGTGTTTGAGGTGTTAGTAGGCTTGTTTTGTGTGCATTTTGTTCTGGGGATTTCCCCTATGTTTGTCTTCCGCAGTGTTTATATTTGTGTTATGTTTGTATATGCATTTTTGTTTTGTGGTCAGCCCTTCTGGCTGGTCTTCTCCTGATTTGTTCCTTTGTCCGTGTACATATGTGTGCTTTGTGCTTTGCACTTTTGTTGTATGTTATATTTGTTTCTGCTTTTATTGTAACTTATACGCATGCTTGCATGTAAAAAAAAAAAAAAACTCTCCCGATCACCGCAGGGTACACCATCTACTAATAATATAAGAGCACTCTCTCTCTCTCTCTCTCTCTCTCTCTCTCTCTCTCTCTCTCTCTCTCTCTCTCTCTCTCTCTCTCTCTCTATCGGATTCTCTTATGTTGACATCCAGATGCCGCAAGGCGACATTTCATAAAAGGGAGCGACAAAGTTTGCACGTGAGAGGGCACCTGCAGAAAACGTTAGCCATACAGGTGTTGGGCGCTTGGAGTCTATAGAAACCTTAAAGAGGAATCCTACTCCACACACAGCTTCATATTATAGACATAGCAGAGGCCAATAGGCTCTGGAACCTATAGACCAGATGCTCAGGTCTTGAGAGGAGAGGGGCTAAGGTGAGTAAACTGGAGAGTACATCTAGGAGACTAAAACTAATTGAATACAACTATGCAAGTTGGTCTCGATAAACACATAACGATTTGGAAAACAAAATATTATCTGTATTATTTTGATTTTCTAACATACGTTATCAATATTAACATACACAATGAACATATATATATATATATATATATATATATATATATATATATATATATATATATATATATATATATATATATATATATATATATATATATTATATATATATATATATATATATATATATATATATATATATATATATATATATATATATATATATATATATGTCGTACCTAGTAGCCAGAACGCACTTCTCAGCCTACTATGCAAGGCCCAATTTACCTAATAAGCCAAGTTTTCATGAATTAATTGTTTTTCGACTACCTAACCTACCTAACCTAACCTAACCTAACTTTTTCGGCTACCTAACCTAACCTAACCTATAAAGATAGGTTAGGTTAGGTTAGGTAGGGTTGGTTAGGTTCGGTCATATATCTACGTTAATTTTAACTCCAATAAAAAAAAATTGACCTCATACATAATGAAATATGTAACTTTATCATTTCATAAGAAAAAATTAAAGAAAATATATTAATTCAGGAAAACTTGGCTTATTAGGCAAATCGGGCCATGCATAGTAGGCTGAGAAGTGCGTTCTGGCTACTAGGTACGACATTATATATATATATATATATATATATATATATATATATATATATATATATATATATATATATATATATATATATATTATATATTAGTTGATTTTATACCCGCATTAGGTCAGGTGATAATACAATGAAGGTGAAAACATGGGGGGATATATAAGGGATAAACATAGGGGCTGCAGAAGGCTTATTGGCCCATACGAGGCATCTCCTATCCAAACACAAAGATTAATCCAGTGTAATTGGCCTGTTATGTTGGACATCTTCTTCTGTGTTGGCATCGATATGTTCTTGTCTTGTCCTTACTCTCATGGTGGGTAGAGTAAATAGTTCCGTGATTTGGGTGTTCATGGTAGGTCGCTCTATTCTTATGTGAATTGCCTCAAGAATTTGTAATCTTCTTGAATCTTGGGTTTTGTCTATTATGCAAGTATTCTTGTTCAACATTTCTCTTGTTAGAGTAATGTCATGGGCTTGTCTCATGTGATTCCTAGGGGCACCAGATTGAAGATGGCATGTCAAACGCCTCGTCAGCTTGGTCGACGTCATACCTATGTACTTACATTGAAGGTTACATCCTTCGTGGGGGCAAGTGTACATGTCAAGCGTTGTATACATGTACACTTGCCCCCACGAAGGATGTAACCTTCAATGTAAGTACATAGGTATGACGTCGACCAAGCTGACGAGGCGTTTGACATGCCATCTTCAATCTGGTGCCCCTAGGAATCACATGAGACAAGCCCATGACATTACTCTAACAAGAGAAATGTTGAACAAGAATACTTGCATAATAGACAAAACCCAAGATTCAAGAAGATTACAAATTCTTGAGGCAATTCACATAAGAATAGAGCGACCTACCATGAACACCCAAATCACGGAACTATTTACTCTACCCACCATGAGAGTAAGGACAAGACAAGAACATATCGATGCCAACACAGAAGACAATGTCCAACATAACAGGCCAATTACACTGGATTAATCTTTGTGTTTGGATAGGAGATGCCTCGTATGGGCCAATAAGCCTTCTGCAGCCCCTATGTTTATCCCTTATGTATCCCCCCATGTTTTCACCTTCATTGTAATATATTATATATATATATATATATATATATATATATATATATATATATATATATATATATATATATATATATATATATATATATATATAGCAGCTCCCCATGCAGGGGATTTCCTATTAGCAACCCCAATGTCAGCAACCGGCACCCGTCTCACACTGCAGGCCCTCCGAATTGCCGTGGCTCTCCGTCTCGCTGCCCAATCCACACCGAATACAGGTGTATTTGCGGCGAGGCAGAGGCCGACAGATACGGACGGCATGGCCTTCTCTGCCAAAGGACAGGAGTATGGCATGCAAGACACGGCGAGGTCAGTGACATTATTAAGAGAAGCCTTACCACAGCCGGTTGTCCAGCAGAGAGAGAGCCCCGTTGCCTAATGTCCCGCAACTCTGATGAGCCTGTCGGTCGCCCAGACGGAATCACGGTGAACCCCTGGAAGAATGGTAGGCAGTTGGTGTGGAACTACACTTGCGTTTCAACTTTAGCCAATACCTATGTTGACTTCAGTGCTACACAAGCAGGAGGAGCTGCCAATCACCGGGAAGCGGCCAAGTCACGTAAATACAGAGACCTGGAGAACCACTACAATTTTGTCCCCATTGCCCCAGAGACACTTGGTGCCTGGGGTAAAAGTGCTGCTAGCTTTTTGAAGGAGTTGGGGTCTAAGCTAATCGAAACAACTAGAGACCCTAGAGCTGCCAGTTTTCTTTTTCAGCGCCTTAGTGTGGCAATCCAGAGATGAAATGCTCACTGCATCCATGGTTCCTGCCCGCCATCTGAGGAGCTGGAGGAGCTGTTCAACTTGTGACAAGCAGCCTTGTACCCTGCATGTAATCAATATTGTAACGTTTATTGTGTAATGACATTTTCAAATAAAGTTATATATATATATATATATATATATATATATATATATATATATATATATATATATATATATATATATATTGGTGTATACTGGCAGCAGGTTTTCTTTCAAACATGTTTCATTGAATATGACCGCATATTCTGTATTTATTATTTTCTGGTTTAGGGCTTCTATCCCTCTAACTATTTTCTTAGCATCAGGGCTTAATTGAAATAGGAGTTCTCCAAAACTCATTTTCGTACTTTTAAGGTGAAGAAAAGAAGTGGTTTACTATAGAGTGTATTGCACTTATTTGTATAATTTGCACGACGTTTCGAACCTCCATGGTTCATTCTCAAGTGAACAGATCTTACAACACTAGTTGAATTTATACCTGCATTAGGTCAGGTGATAATACAATGAAGGTGAAAACATGGGGGGATACATAAGGGATAAACATAGGGGCTGCAGAAGGCTTATTGGCCCATACGAGGCATCTCCTATCTAAACACAAAGATTAATCCAGTGTAATTGGCCTGTTATGTTGGACATTGTCTTCTGTGTTAGCATCGATATGTTCTTGTCTTGTCCTTACTCTCATGGTGGGTAGAGTAAATAGTTCCGTGATTTGGGTGTTCATGGTAGGTCGCTCTATTCTTATGTGAATTGCCTCAAGAATTTGTAATCTTCTTGAATCTTGGGTTTTGTCTATTATGCAAGTATTCTTGTTCAACATTTCTCTTGTTAGAGTAATGTCATGGGCTTGTCTCATGTGATTCCTAGGGGCACCAGATTGAAGATGGCATGTCAAACGCCTCGTCAGCTTGGTCGACGTCATACCTATGTACTTACATTGAAGGTTACATCCTTCGTGGGGGCAAGTGTACATGTATACAACGCTTGACTGCTGTAGAGGGTTCTCCGTCGGCTTCGGGCTGTTTTTAATAAGGAGTTCGGAAGTCTTCTTGGTTTTGTAGAATATTATCAGGTTTATGTTTTGGTTAGGAGTAGTGCTTTTTACTCCTTTACGGATTATTTCTTTCATTATTCTTTCCTCTTTTATATGTTCACTGTGCATGGTTGATTTGTAATATAATTTTATTGGGGGTGTTGTGGTTTCTGTTCTAGGTTCTGAATTATACCAACGGTCCAAGTGTCTTCTTATAGCAGCGTTTATTTCCGCGTTGCTATATCCGTTGTTCACCAATACCTGAGTTACTCTTTCAAACTCTCTACTCACGCTGCTCCATTCAGAGCAGTGGGTAAGCGCTCGACGAATATAAGCATTGAGAACACTGGCTTTGTATCTTTGGGGGCACTCACTTCTACCGTTCAGGCATAATCCTATGTTGGTGGGCTTGGTATATACGTTGGTGCTTAAAGAGGTTCCTGTTTTTGTTATTAGTACAACCAAGAATGGCAGACTGTTATTTTCACTATTTTCATCGAAATGCTTCTGGACGATATCCATAAGCTAGAAGACAACAAAAAAGTCATCACCACTGACACACTTCAAGCTGAACTACTTGCAGAAGCAGGGAAAAAACGAGGAACATATTTATCTACAATCTTAACCCCACGACTCAAAGAAGCAGCGAAACAACTAAAAAATCTGAAAGACGTAACAATAAGAAAAGCCGACAAAACAGCAGCATATGTATTGATTCCTACCCATGAATACATGAACAAAATTAGCGACATCCTAAGTGACGACTCCAAATTTCAACGAATCACGAGGAACCCCGTAGAAGACCTTAAGCGGAAAGTAAACAAAACAATTACAGCAATCAACGCAAAGAAAGGTAGTGTGCATTTCAATAAACTTCAAGGCGACTATGGCTTAGGATATGCCTACGGCAATGTTAAGACGCATAAACCAGGTAACCCACTACGCCCTATAATCAGCCAAATACCAACCCCAACTTATCACCTGGCAAAGAAACTCAATGAACTCCTAACTCCATACACTCCAAGTAAGTTTAGTCTACAATCATCAGCAGATTTCCTAGAATTGATCAAATCTACCCAGCCCGATGGAATCATCGCTTCCCTGGACGTTGAATCCCTTTTTACCAACGTCCCAGTCGACACAACCATAGGAATGATACTGGACAGAGTATACAGAGACGAGAGCACCCCCAAATTAGACATACCTGAGCCACACTTGAAAAGTCTTCTCGAAGCATGTACAAAGGAAGCCCCTTTCATCAGTCCACAAGGAGACATGTATTTACAAATAGACGGAGTAGCAATGGGCTCCCCCTTAGGAGTTTTATTTGCTAATTTTTATATGGGAACCATCGAAGATAGGGTCTTCAGTAGCAGACAAAAACCAACTGTATACTGCCGTTATGTAGATGACATATTCGTAATAGTAAAAGACTCAGATGAACTAATTGACCTAAAAAGACACCTAGAGAGAGAGTCAGTACTCCGATTTACACATGAAAATAGTGAAAATAACAGTCTGCCATTCTTGGATGTACTAATAACAAAAACAGGAACCTCTTTAAGCACCAACGTATATACCAAGCCCACCAACATAGGATTATGCCTGAACGGTAGAAGTGAGTGCCCCCAAAGATACAAAGCCAGTGTTCTCAATGCTTATATTCGTCGAGCGCTTACCCACTGCTCTGAATGGAGCAACGTGAGTAGAGAGTTTGAAAGAGTAACTCAGGTATTGGTGAACAACGGATATAGCAACGCGGAAATAAACGCTGCTATAAGAAGACACTTGGACCGTTGGTATAATTCAGAACCTAGAACAGAAACCACAACACCCCCAATAAAATTATATTACAAATCAACCATGCACAGTGAACATATAAAAGAGGAAAGAATAATGAAAGAAATAATCCGTAAAGGAGTAAAAAGCACTACTCCTAACCAAAACATAAACCTGATAATATTCTACAAAACCAAGAAGACTTCCGAACTCCTTATCAAAAACAGCCGGAAGCCGACGGAGAACCCTCTACAGCAGTCAAGCGTTGTATGCATGTACACTTGCCCCCACGAAGGATGTAACCTTCAATGTAAGTACATAGGTATGACGTCGACCAAGCTGACGAGGCGTTTGACATGCCATCTTCAATCTGGTGCCCCTAGGAATCACATGAGACAAGCCCATGACATTACTCTAACAAGAGAAATGTTGAACAAGAATACTTGCATAATAGACAAAACCCAAGATTCAAGAAGATTACAAATTCTTGAGGCAATTCACATAAGAATAGAGCGACCTACCATGAACACCCAAATCACGGAACTATTTACTCTACCCACCATGAGAGTAAGGACAAGACAAGAACATATCGATGCTAACACAGAAGACAATGTCCAACATAACAGGCCAATTACACTGGATTAATCTTTGTGTTTAGATAGGAGATGCCTCGTATGGGCCAATAAGCCTTCTGCAGCCCCTATGTTTATCCCTTATGTATCCCCCCATGTTTTCACCTTCATTGTATTATCACCTGACCTAATGCGGGTATAAAATCAACTAGTATTGTAAGATCTGTTCACTTGAGAATGAACCATGGAGGTTCGAAACGTCGTGCAAATTATACAAATAAGTGCAAAACACTCTATAGTAAACCACTTCTTTTCTTCACCTTAAAAGTACGAAAATGAGTTTTGGAGAACTCTTATTTCAATTAAGCCCTGATGCTAAGAAAATAGTTAGAGGGATAGAAGCCCTAAACCAGAAAATAATAAATACAGAATATGCGGTCATATTCAATGAAACATATATATATATATATATATATATATATATATATATATATATATATATATATATATATATATATATATATATATATATATATATATATATATATATATATATATATATATAACCAACGATACGCGAGAATATTTGCTCCAGCGTCTGCTCTATAAACAATCCCAATGCGTCGTGTTGTGGGCAAAGTTCTGTGTTCTGGTGCAGAGAAACAATACACAAGGGGCCGTGAACCACGTCCTGGGAACCTCCATTACTCTTACAGTAATTCAATTTCTGACACAATTTTCGATACGAGTGATCCTGCTACGCTGTAATAACTCTCTTATAACAAGGTTAAGTGCCAATATTTATACATGTATGTCTGTTCTTGAATGTGGTATTGATCATTGTTTTTATGCATAGTACTTGCCTTACCTATGAATTTTTCCACTGTTCATGGATCTTTTGTATGTATGTATGTATGTATGTATGTATGTATGTATGTATGTATGTATGTATGTATGTATGTATGTATGTTTGTATGTATGTATGTATGTATGTATGTATGTATGTGTGTATGTATGTATGTATGTATGTATGTATGTATGTATGTATGTATGTATGTATGTATGTATGTATGTATTGGTATGTATGTATGTATGTATGTATGTATGTATGTATGTATGTATGTATGTATGTATGTACTCACCTAATTGTGCTTACAGGGGTTGAGCTGTGGCTCTTTGGTCCCGCCTCTCAACTGTCAATCAACTGGTGTACAGATTCCTGAGCCTACTGGACTCTATCATTTCTACATTTGAAACTGTGTATGGAGTCAGCCTCCACCACATCACTTCTTAGTGCATACATATATGTATGTATGTATGTATGTATGTATGTATGTATGTATGTATGTATGTATGTATGTATGTATGTATGTATGTATGTATGTTTGTTTGTATGTATGTATGCATGTATGTATGCATATATGAATGTATGTATGTACTCTTGCATCAATAAATTCTTATTATTGGTTTCATTTCTAACAGAATACATATGCATGTTCATATGAACCTAGGCCTGTGTATGAATGCATACATAGGTATGCATGTACTGGAATGAATAGTATGTTTGTATGTAGACCTATATATGCTTTATTATATGTAAATGTAGGCCTACATAGGTATATATACATATATACTAGTGTAATATCTACTTGGACTTAGTTTAATTTTGACTTTATAGAAATAATTTTCATATGAATAGATGCCTATAGATAAATGTATGAATGTTTGTTATTAATTAGGCATATGTATATATGTATGCATATTTGAATGGAGGCCTAAGGATGCATATATAGTAATAAGTAGTCCTATATATTCATGAATAAATGCTGGTAAGTAGGCAAATTTATGTATGTATGTATACTTTATATATTATCTACTTTTTAATTCTCGCTTCTGAAGGCAAAACTGTTTTGGTGAAAGCAGCATGCCTCTGGTGTTGATGTAAATATCCTGGTGAAACCTGGTAGATGGGATCCATGGTTCAACCAGCATGTCAAGCAAGATTGATACATATGTGATCAGTTGTATATGATTAAGTGAAAAAAAAAACAGTGGAATCTAAGCAATTTTTTTAGCCTCATTTGCGCCCCTGTCCTGTTAGCTCTGCCTCTGATATGCTTGCTTATAGATTTATCAAATTATTTTCTGACATTATCAGATGTACCAATAAAACCCCATTAAACTCTGCGATGTTAAATTATTGACGCAAATTAACAAAGGATATTATACATATATACACACACACGGGGTCTATGGGTGAGTTGTCAGCGCTACGGATCCGAAGTCCTGTGGTCCGGGGTTCGATTTCCGGCGCCGGCAGAAACATATAGGGAGAGTTTCTTTCACCCAGATGTTCCTGTTACCTATGCCGTAAATAGGTACCTGGGAGTTAGATAGCTGTTACGGGCTGCTTCCTTGTGGGAAAGGGGGGGGGGGTGAAAAAGTTAGTAGTTAGTAACAGTTGATTGATTGAGAGTTGAGAGGCGGCTGAAAGAGCAGAGCTCAACCCCCGCAAGCACAACTAGGTAATTACACACACACATGCACACACACGCGTACACAAACATACACACACACACGCGCGTACACATGCACACGCACAATCACACATAAACTGAACTGTACACAGTTCGGGACAGACTTGTCCCGGAACTGAGAGGTATGAGCTACGAGTAAAGGCTGAAGGAGCTGAACCTCACGTCCCTGGAAAACAGAAAAATAAGGGGAGACATAATATCCACCTACAAAATTCTCAGGAGAATTGACAGGGTGGACAAAGACAAACTCTACAGCACGGGTGGGACACGAACAAGGGGACAAAGGTGGAAACTTAGTACCCAGATGAGCCACAGAGACTAGAAAGATTTTTTCAGTGTAAGAGTAGTTAATAAATGGAATGCACTAGGAAGTGATGTGGTGGAGGTTGACTCCTTTCACAGTTTCAAATGTAGATATGACAGTAGGCTCAGGAATCTGTAAACCAGTTGATCGACAGTTGAGAGGCGGGACCAAAGAGCCAAAGCTAAACCCCCGCAAGCACAAATAGGTGAGTACAAATAGGTGAGTACACACACACACACACACACACACACACACACACACACACACACACACACACACACACACACACACACACACACACACACACAGAATACCTCCTCCCTCCAGTATAAGACTTGAAGTCATATTAAAGCACAGCAGAAAGAGAGGAGGACAATGCAACGACACAATTCATGTATTGTGGTTTGTCAAGGTTATGACTCCTGTGTTGTGGTGACAAAGGTACACTGGTCATATAGCACCGCTGTCTGGCACACAGAGACGTGTAGGGGAGGGAGAGAGGAAGGAGGGGGGGGCGAAAGAGGTAAGTTAGATATGTGTTGGATAGATAGATGGTTGGCATGGGTTAGAGGGAGGGAATGATAGAGAGAGAGAGAGAGAGAGAGAGAGAGAGAGAGAGAGAGAGAGAGAGAGAGAGAGAGAGAGAGAGAGAGAGAGAGAGACAGACAGAGAGAACAGAGAGGGAGAGAGAGAGAGAGAGAGAGAGAGAGAGAGAGAGAGAGAGAGAGAGAGAGAGAGAGAGAGAGAGAGAGAGAGAGAGAGAGAGAGAGAGAGAGAGATGCCATGAAATAAACCAAGGGCAACGACAGACATTATTTTTGTTCGAAGTAGCTGTCTTTGTTGTTGTTGTTGCTGTCTCCTAGAAAGCTACTCTTGCTCTCCTCCCATTGTCTCAGCTTCTGCTACTCTTTCATCCCGCACACTGAGCATCGTACTTGGTACTGTTGCTGCTCCAGTTGCAGCATAGCAGGCCTCTGTTGTTGTTGCAACTGTGTGTGTGTATGTGTGTGTGTGTGTGTGTGTGTGTGTGTGTGTGTGTGTGTGTGTGTGTGTGTGTGTGTGTGTGTGTGTGTGTGTGTGTGTGTCCTCTCTACTTTTGCTACGTTTGTTTACGTTTATGTTCCGTCTCATTTTATTCCACTTATCCAGTTCTCTGTTATTCGTTGTCGTTTTGGCTTTGATGCACTGGAATAGCTTCTCATACTGTTGCTTCTGCTGCTGACTTTGTGTTAATTCTGATGCTGCCTCTATGGTAATTCTATTGGTGACTTTGTGGCAATTCTTTGACTGACTTTGTGGTAATTCTGTTGCTGACTTTGTGGCAATTCTGTGGGTGACTTTGTGGCAATTCTGTGGCTGACTTTGTGGCAATTCTGTGACTGACTTTGTGGCAATTCTGTGGCAGACTTTGGGGCAATTCTGTAGCTGACTTTGTGGTGATTCTGATGCTGACTTTGTCGCTGGTGTTGCTTCTGACTGGTTCTGCTGCTGCTGTTGCTGACTTCACAGCGGCTGATGTTTTCACCTTATCTGTGGCTGTCGCAGTGATTGACATTTTCTTCTACTGGAACTGTTGACCTTTATCCACTGTTGATAATTGCCTTTCATCGGTGTTGCAACAATATCAACATAAGGGGGATGTTGTAGGTGGTGCTGGTGTTGGAGACGACGCCCTTCCTCCCTCTGTTATTGCTGGAGGTAGCTGACTCTTACCTCCTGCTCTTGTTAGAAACGGTTGGTTTTCGTTTTTTTGGGGGGTTCTTGGTATTTGTTCAGGAGATATCCCAGCCCTCCATCAACACAAACAACGGTACTTTCACTATCTGAACGCTGTTTTCAACGCTGTAATAACGC
The DNA here is from genome assembly GCF_040958095.1 of Procambarus clarkii. Classification (NCBI taxonomy): domain Eukaryota; kingdom Metazoa; phylum Arthropoda; class Malacostraca; order Decapoda; family Cambaridae; genus Procambarus; species Procambarus clarkii. The sequence continues at coordinate 28,912,533 of NC_091171.1, read as the reverse complement.
TAGAAACGTAAACACGAGCAAAAGCAGTCGCTGTGAAACGTTCGTTCGTATCCCAGTCACCACTGAACGACAAAACAACGTTCGCAACGCTTTTAAAACGCTGAAACCGTAAAATTTGTAAAAATAAAAAAAAAATACTGTGCTTCCTTCCTGTTTACATGATTCCTGGTTGTTGGGTTTTGCTGGCATTAATCTCCTTCAGAGTTTCAGCTGCGACTGCGGTCGAAACCGCTGTTTAAAATTTTATGATTTATCTCGCATTCAATCTTTTTCCGTCTTGTGGTCTACACAACACGACATAAATCAGCTTTTCTAAGCTACGTCCTAAATGTTTTCTGGAGATGTGGATGAATATAGCATGCCCACATGACTGATGATTGCATGCTTACATGTCTGATGATAGTATGCCCACATGACTGATGATTGCATGCTTACACAACTGATGATTGCATGCTTACATAACTGATGATTGCATGCTTACGAGACTGATGATTGCATGCTTACACAACTGATGATTGCATGCTTACATGACTGATGATTGCATGCTTACTTGATTGATGATTGCATGCTATCATAACTGTTGATTTCATGCTTACATGACTGATGATAGTATGCCCACATGACTGATGATTGCATGCTTACATGACTGATGTTTGCATGCTTTCATAATTATTGATTTCATGCTTACATGACTGATTATTGCATGCTTACATGACTGATGATTGCATGCTTACTTGACTGATGATTGCCTGCTTACATGATTGATGTTTGCATGCTTTCATAACTGTTGATTTCATGCTTACATGACTGATTATTGCATGCTTACATGATTGACTGCATGCTTACATGACTGATTATTCCATGCTTACATAATTGATTGCCTGCTTGCTCGACTGATTATTGCATGCTTACATGACTGATGATTGCATGCTTACAAGACTGATGATTGCATGCTTACATGACTGATGATAGCATGCTTACTCGACCGATGATTCCATGCTTACATGACTGATGATTGCATGCTTACATAACTGATGCTTGCATGCTTACATGACTGATGATTGAATGCTTACATGACTGATGATTGCATGCTTACATAACTGGTGATTGAATGCTTACATGACTGATGATTGCATGCTTACATGACTGATGATTGCATGCTTACATGACTGATGATTGAATGCTTACATGACTGATGATTGCATGCTTACACAACTGATGATTGCATGCTTACATGACTGATGATTGCATGCTTACTTGATTGATGATTGCATGCTATCATAACTGTTGATTTCATGCTTACATGACTGATGATAGTATGCCCACATGACTGATGATTGCATGCTTACATGACTGATGTTTGCATGCTTTCATAACTGTTGATTTCATGCTTACATGACTGATTATTGCATGCTTACATGACTGATGATTGCATGCTTACTTGACTGATGATTGCCTGCTTACATGACTGATGTTTGCATGCTCTCATAACTGTTGATTTCATGCTTACATGACTGATTATTGCATGCTTACATGATTGACTGCATGCTTGCTCGACTGATTATTGCATGCTTACATGACTGATGATTGCATGCTTACAGGACTGATGATTGCATGCTTACATGACTGATGATAGCATGCTTACTCGACCGATGATTCCATGCTTACATGACTGATGATTGCATGCTTACATAACTGATGCTTGCATGCTTACATGACTGATGATTGAATGCTTACATGACTGATGATTGCATGCTTACATGACTGATGATTGAATGCTTACATGACTGATGATTGCATGCTTACATGACTGATGATTGCATGCTTACATATGCTTACATAACTGATAATTGCATGCTTACATGACTGATGATTGAATGCCTACATGACTGATGATTGCATGCTTACATCACTGATGATTGAATGCTTACATGACTGATGATTGCATGCTTACATGACTGATGATTGCATGCTTACACATGCTTACATAACTGATGATTGCATGCTTACATGACTGATGATTGCATGCTTACATGACTGATGATTGCATGCTTACATGACTGATGATTGCATGCTTACACATGCTTACATAACTGATGATTGCATGCTTACATGACTGATGATTGCATGCTTACATGATTGATGATTGCATGCTTACATATGCTTACATAACTGATGATTGCATGCTTACATGACTGATGATTGCATGCTTACATGACTGATGATTGAATGCCTACATGACTGATGATTGCATGCTTACATGACTGATGATTGCATGCTTACATATGCTTACATGACTGATGATTGCATGCTTACATGACTGATGATTGCATGCTTACATATGCTTACATAACTGATGATTGCATGCTTACATGACTGATGATTGAATGCTTACATGACTGATGATTGAATGCTTACATGACTGATGATTGCATGCTTACATGACTGATGATTGCATGCTTACATGACTGATGATTGAATGCTTACATGACTGAAGACAGTGTGCCCACGTAACTGAATTCATTCTTACATGACTCAAGACGATGGCAAGGAAAAGATAGGAAAGGAAAGTAGGACGGGACAGTCTCCCGTCCTGATGTGCTACATAGCACATCGAGGGGATATGAGACAGACTAAGAACAGTAACAAGAGAATAGAGTGAGAGAACGATGCCAGGAACCTCAGTCTTGGGCCATCAGTCTAACACCTCAGTCTGAAGCCTCAGACTGGAACCTCATTTTAAAGCATTAGTCTGGAGTATCGGTCTGAAAAATCTGTTTGGCACCCCAAAATCATAACGAGAATGGAAGGGGCTAATATATATAAAGATATATTTGGAATCACATTAGTAGAAAACAAAAAGCATGCAGTGCAGGTGAATGAAATTTTGGTAAAATAAACTGGAAAACATTATAAGGGATATTTTTGAAGGAGTCTGACTGAGGGTGAGGCATCGGTGTTCACTCGACGACCACAGCGTGTGAGACGAGTATCTTTGGTTGATGAACATCCTCGTTGCAAATCAAGTAATGATTTGGCTTGGTGTTAGTCTAAAGGCCAATCAACCTCTGGGAGGCAATTAAGGTCACCCCAACAGCTTACTGACCAACCAGCAAGTCTGGTGTTGGGCTTAAGGCCTATTATCTTCTGGAGAGTTATTACGACTACCACAATAACTTAATGGCATAACAGCTGGTACACTTTACTCCTGGACAAAGTCCAGTATTTAACTATATTCAGTATATATATATATATATATATATATATATATATATATATATATATATATATATATATATATATATATATATATATATATATATATATATATATACATGTACATATATATATATATATATATATATATATATATATATATATATATATATATATATATATATATATATATATATATATATATATACATATACATATATATATATATATATATATATATATATATATATATATATATACATATACATATATATATATATATATATATATATATTTATATATATATATATATATATATATATATATACATATATATATATATATATATATATATATTTATATATATATATATATATATATATATATATATATATATATATATACATATATATATATATATATATATATATATATATATATATATATATATATATATATATATATATATATACATATATATATATATATATTGTGACGGTAACGCGTTGGTGTTCGGCTGTTCAAAAGCTAGGGGTATGGCCTCGTCACATATAGAAAAAAAATAGAAAATCTGGAACTTCGTCTGTGGTAAGGTAAGGAGAAGACACACAAAACACAAGTAAATTTTAACAATGAAATTTTAATTACGTTAAAGAAAGCAAAACATGAATAAAATGGACATACAAATTCGTATAATAAAATCAATCAAAGTAATAAGAATAATCAAATGGCAAAATGAAAAGTTACGTTAAGACAAGTGAACAAATAACAAGTGTGTGGCAAACAAAGTAAATAGGTGCCGGAATATTGGCTTCAAGCTATCACTTCTCTTAGTACACGTAAGCCTGGGGCTTAGTCTACCAACGAGACGTGTTAACTTGTCGAAAGCACGGGATATTCTGAAGACTGAGGTCGTGGCGGCCCCAGACATCAAGTAGTATGGTGGGTAGAGTGCAGTTGCAGCTGGACCTGAAGCCAATCAGCGACGAGCAGGCGACAAGACAGGTAGTTTGGCGGTTTGAAGTGGAGCAGGTGTTCCTGGCTGCATACATTTTGCGCTCTGGCAAACCTTGCTGGTGTTGTCGTTGTTGGATTTTTCTTCCATAGTAGTTTTATATAGATGTATCGACGTATTTTTGGAGGGAAGAGCAGGCTCAATCTCTTGAAGGAGATTATCGTCACAATATATATATATATATATATATATATATATATATATATATATATATATATATATATATATATATATATATATATATATATATATATATGTCGTACCTAATAGCCAGAACGCACTTCTCAGCCTACTATGCAAGGCCCGATTTGCCTAATAAGCCAAGTTTTCATGAATTAATTGTTTTTCGACTACCTAACCTACCTAACCTAACCTAACCTAACTTTTTCGGCTACCTAACCTAACCTAACCTATAAAGATAGGTTAGGTTAGGTTAGGTAGGGTTGGTTAGGTTAGGTCATATATCTACGTTAATTTTAACTCCAATAAAAAAAATTGACCTCATACATAATGAAATGGGTAGCTTTATCATTTCATAAGAAAAAAATTAGAGAAAATATATTATTTCAGGAAAACTTGGCTTATTAGGCAAATCGGGCCTTGCATAGTAGGCTGAGAAGTGCGTTCTGGCTACTAGGTACGACATATATATATATATATATATATATATATATATATATATATATATATATATATATATATATATATATATATATATATATATATTATTAAATATGACCGAAAAAGTAAGATTAATAATTCTAACACGAATTTTCTCAATCTTTCGTACATTTTTTTTCACTGTTGGAGGTAAATCAAAAATCAATTCTCCAAAATTCATTTTTATTTCTAGTCTGACGCGACATGAGCGCGTTTCGTAAAACTTATTACATTTTCAAAGACTTTAGTTTACAAATACACAACTGAATAGAACTTACGCATCTCCAATTTTATATGTATGTATATCATGAAAGTAAACACGTGATTAAAAATGTGACAATGTGACATATGTGACAATTAAAAATGTGACTCCTTCTGAAGATGTATTAATATACGAAAGTACTTAAAGAAATTCCTGTTTCATTTTTTCTCCGTGTCTGACATTGTCATATATATATATATATATATATATATATATATATATATATATATATATATATATATATATATATATATATATATATATATATATATATATTACTCACACCCCAAGAAGTGACTCGAACCCATACTCCCAGGAGCAATGCAACTGGTATGTACAAGATGCCTTAATCCACTTGACCATCACGACCGGACAAAATGAGGTGATAGCCGAGGCTATTTGAACCACCCCACCGCCGGCACTCGGATAGTAATCTTGGGCATAGCATTTTACCAAATCATCTCATTCTTTGGGGCACACGTGAGGAACACAAATGCGAACAAGCCTGAATGGTCCCCAGGACAATATGCAACTGAAAACTCTGGGGTGTGAGTTTTCAGTTGCATATTGTCCTGGGGACCATTCAGGCTTGTTCGCATTTGTGTTCCTCACGTGTGCCCCAAAGAATGAGGTGATTTGGTAAAATGCTATGCCCAAGATTACTATCCGAGTGCCGGCGGTGGGGTGGTTCAAATAGCCTCGGCTATCACCTCATTTTGTCCGGTCGTGATGGTCAAGTGGATTAAGGCGTCTTGTACATACCAGTTGCGTTGCTCCTGGGAGTATGGGTTCGAGTCACTTCTGGGGTGTGAGTTTTCAGTTGCATATTGTCCTGGGGACCATTCAGGCTTGTTCGCATATATATATTGTTAATTGAAAAATTAACCCTGGTTGATTCCTGGTTGATACCTGGTTGATGGGGTTCTGGGAGTTCTTCTACTCCCCAATCCCGGTCCGAGACCAGACTTGACTTGTGAGAGTTTGGTCCACCAGGCTGTTGCTTGGAGTGGCCCGCAGGGCCACATACCCACCACAGCCCGGTTGGTCCGGCACTCCTTGAAGGAAACAATCTAGTTTCCTCTTGAAGATGTCCACGGTTGTTCCTGCAATATTTCTGATGCTCGCTGGTAGGACGTTGAACAACCATGGACCTCAGATGTTCATACAGTGTTCTCTGATTGTGCCCATGAGACCTCTGCTCTTCACTGGTTCTATTCTGCATTTTCTTCCATGTCTTTCACTCCAATACGTTGTTATTTTACTGTGCAGATTTGGGACATGTCCCTCCAGTATTTTCCATGTGTATATTATTTGGTATCTTTCTCGTCTCCTTTCTAGTGAGTACATTTGGAGAGCTTTGAGACGATCCCAATAATTTAGGTGCTTTATCTCGTCTATGCGTGACGTATATGTTCTCTTTATTCCCTCTATTTCAACAATCTCTCCTGCTCTGAAGGGGGAAGTGAGTATTAAGCAGTACTCAAGACGGGACAACACAAGTGATTTGAAGAGTACAACCAATGTTATAGGATCTCTGGACTTGAAAATGCACCCTCCAAAGGTGTACCAAAGGTGCAAAGGGTTTCCCAACCTTTGGAGGGAAAATGCACCCTCCAAATTGCATTTTCTCATTTTTTTTTATATATGGTCCGACGCCTAAAAGTGTTTCGCAAGGACTTCTCACATTTTCAAAAACAGGTTTACACATATCATTTCATGCATATATTCGTTTTAGGTGAGGTGATATGACACAAATGTTTTTGGATGAGGTGACACAAATTAATGGGTATGAATTGCATATGATAACATAAGAAAGAAAGAAAGTACAGAAGGCCTATTGGCCCATATTTTCTCTTCCTGCTTCTATGCTGGTTCGGGGTCTTGAAGTGGGTAGAATATAGTTATGTGTTAATTTGCTGTTGACTGCTGTTGTTGACTTTTTGATGTGTAGGGACTCGCTAATATCGAATTTCCTACTATCGCTGTACCTATCGATGATTTCTGTGTTGTTTGTTAAGATTTCTCTGGAGATGGTCTGGTTGTGAGAGGAGATTATATGTTCCTTGATGGGAACATATAATCTCCTCTCACAACCAAACCATCACCAGAGAAATCTTAACAAGCAACAAAGAAATCATCTATAGATCCAACGATAGCAGGAGGCTGTTACAGGGTATGAGATGAGCAGTACGTGGTATGGCTGTTTTTAATTCACCAGAATATCTGACACATGTAATATTTGACCACATGACTAAAATATAAGGTTTTATTTTGATTACAGTGAAGATATGTCTCCTGAATTTACTAAACAAAGTCATAAACAAGAAAGTGAATAAAGGAGTATGAAACTTTGGTAACGATTTGTGAGTTATGTGAGTGATATTTTGAAAAAAAAAATGTATTGAAACCCAAGTCTTCAGAAAAACAGCTATTGTTTCTGAGGGATCCGGAAAGAAAGTGGGTTTTAAAACGAACAATGAAGACCTCTTCAAACAATTAGGACTGCTCTGAGTTAAAAAATAAATACATACTTGTATTTTGTATGAAAAAACTGAGGATGGTCTCGAGTTTATGTTTTAAAATGCTATGGTTTCTAATTTGCATGAATTGTTTATTACTGTCTTGGGTATTTTATTTACTTATTTATTTATTAAAAGTTCTTACATTCTTGCAAAGAGACTAGCATGCATAGCGTGTCGGACAGGTTCTTAATCCTAATTTTCGCTGGAATACGACCCGCCAAATCGTTTAACAATCAGGTACCCATTCACTGCTGGGTGGCGAGAGGCGTACAGTTAAGGAATAGCGCCTAGTCAATCCTCCCCAACCAGGATTCTATCCAAACCAAATCGCTCGCGAACCACGGGGGTGAGTGTGTTACCACTGCGCTACAGGTACAGCGCTATGCTTGCGTGTCAAACATAATGTTGGTGCAGTAGACTAGGCATAGTATACAGATGTTGTACACAGCAGTGTAGAACAATGATGTTATACACTGATGTTGTACACAATAGTATAGTTCAATGATGTTATACACTGATGTTGAACACAGCCATTATTAAAAATTGTAAATTAAAGTAGTAGAACGTGTACAATTAATTTCACGTTCGTATACAGTTGAGGTCATTCTACCGTCTACCTCCTACCGTCAACCGTCTGCCGTCTACCGTCTACCGTCAACCTTTTACCGTCTACCTCCTACTGTCAACCGTCTACCGTCTACCTCCTACTGTCAATTGTCTACCGAAAGACACACAACGACAGTTTAAACGTCACAGCTTAACCGAAAGTTATCTACAAGACGTAAGTTTTATAAAAGCACATTCCCACAATGTCATTTTTTATGTCTCTATCCGCATGGACACGCCATTTATCTTGCTCGGTCGGCGTTCGATCCCCCGATGGTCCACGCGGTTGGGCACCGCTCCAGCTTCTTGCCCACAAACCCACATATCCCTGTTCCGGGTCCTCATATTCCTTTCAATTGCAATATAGTTCTCACGACATTTGTGCTTTATCCTTGAAATGTCCATCGTCACATACGAGAGAATATATAACGCGCGCTATAATACCTATAATAACAGTCCCGGGATACTATAATCATCGTTATCTATAATTAAATCTTTGCCTTGACAAACCGAGACGTTAGTTCACTTTCCTCTACAACCAATCAGTGTCAAAATACAGGGTCCTGGGAATTTATAAGAGCTCAAGCAGCGCTGTTAAATATAACTAGTCTCGCAGAGCTTAAATCCTGTATATATATATTCTTGTTCATGTCAGTGATATGTTATGGGACAACGTCTGCTAGTTGCCTCCTGGTTGTTCAGAGCACAGTGGTATAATGTAGACCGTAATCACTATAACGTGATGTATTGGTGAAGAATGTGCACAGCAGTTCCCTGGGACAATGTCTAGGTATTGTCTTAAAAAAATATTCTCACGATGGTAACTTGCCAAATAACCAAAAGACGGAAATCGAGATTGAAAATATTCAAAAGGAAATATGTCGCTGTTTTTATATAGTGTCTCAAGACAGTTTTTTTTCCTAAGATATTGTCGATGCTTTTTATCTGTGCATGAAATAAATAATCATTTCTGAAGCTTTCATATGTAGTGAGAGTTCGTTATTTAAAATAGCTACGGACGTCACATTCGCAATGTATTGTTGTGAATAGTTGTTGCATCAATTCTGCACCGACTGACGTCTGTTGAAATCTACGTACTGCTCATCACATACTCGTCACTTCTCTACACAGTCACATATGCATTTCTCATCACCATCACAGGCACTTTCTCACTCACCATTCCACGCATTTCTCTTCACAATGAATATTGTCCTCTGGTCATTCCTCATCACCATCAGCCTTGACTCATGCAGAGTTACGCTCATGTCTGCTCACCCTTGGGGGAGTTAGAGAATACCCTAGTATTCATCTAGAGTATTCACACGTATTCTCCAGGAGTGTTCCCAAGAATTCATCTGGAGTATATCCACCTATTCGTCTTGAGTATACACAAGTATTCATCACAAGTGTACTGAAGCTTTCATCTAAGTTATACCTAAGCATTCATCAAGAGTATACCAAAGAATTCCTCTTGATTGTACCCACAGGTATTCATTAAGAGTATACGCAAGTATGCTCGACAAAAATATAACCAGCTATTAGTTTGAAACATCCAACTGGACTGGTAGACAGGAAAGGATATGAGGCCGCTTCACATATTCTATGTACGCCCCACATAGTCCAGAGTATGCTAATTATATATCCACACCAGCACCCCACCGCTTTATACAACCAGTAATACAGCCACACCAGCACCCCACCGCTTCATACAACCAGTAATACAACCACACCAGCACCCCACCGCATCATACAATCAGTAATACAGCCACACCATCACCCCACAGCACCATACAACCAGTAATACAGCAACACCAGCACCCCACCGCATCATACAACCAGTAATACAGCCACACCAGCACCCCACCGCATCATACAACCAGTAATACAGCCACACCAGCACCCCACCGCATCATACAACCAGTAATACACCCACACCAGCACCCCACAGCTTCATACAACCAGTAATACAACCACACCAGCACCCCACCGCATCATACAACCAGTAATACAGCCACACCATCACCCCACCGCATCATACAACCAGTAATACAGCCACACCATCACCCCACCGCATCATACAACCAGTAATACAGCCACACCATCACCCCACAGCATCATACAACCAGTAATACAGAAACACCAGCACCCCACCGCATCATACAACCAGTAATACAGCCACACCATCACCCCACAGCATCATACAACCAGTAATACAGCCACACCAGCACCCCACCGCATCATACAACCAGTAATACAGCCACACCATCACCCCACAGCATCATACAACCAGTAATACAGCCACACCATCACCCCACAGCATCATACAACCAGTAATACAACCACACCAGCACCCCACCGCATCATACAACCAGTAATACAGCCACACCATCACCCCACAGCATCATACAACCAGTAATACAGCCACACCATCACCCCACCGCATCATACAACCAGTAATACAGCAACACCAGCACCTCACCGCATCATACAACCAGTAATACAGCCACACCATCACCCCACAGCATCATACAACCAGTAATACAACCACACCAGCACCCCACCGCATCATACAACCAGTAATACAGCCACACCATCACCCCACAGCATCATACAACCAGTAATACAGCCACACCATCACCCCACAGCATCATACAACCAGTAATACAGCAACACCTGCACCTCACCGCATCATACAACCAGTAATACAGCCACACCAGCACCCGACCGCATCATACAACCAGTAATACAGCCATACCAACACCTCACATTCAACCACCAACACCGTCACTCCTGGAGTGAAGGTGAATGTACCTTATAGTGGCGAATATGACAATGTGATTGTGATGAACCAGAGAGGACAACATTATACCCACCAAATATAGTCCACTAACTGTCAAGCAGAAACGAAATCTTTTTCACTGAACCAATTAAATCATGTTATGAGAGAGAGAGAGAGAGAGAGAGAGGGGGGTGGTAATATAAATTTAGTTTTTTAAAGACGCGGTATATATGCGTTATGTGTCGGCAACACGGAGTGAGGGACTCCAGCGCGTGAGGAAATACTACGTGAGGAATGAAATTATTGCCGTATTTAGCGCGAGGTCTTCATGTGATGGAAGGTGGCAGAGACCACACGACCTGGCCTACATCAGGTAACGCAACACCAACCCGAAAAAATATGTTGGCAAGACTCGATTTGATTCCATATTTGGTGGTAAATTTCGAAAGTTTTACTCGAATATGATAAGAGTTGACCGTTCGAGTGTTGTGGGTTGCGACCCCTCAACAGTCGCCTAAAAACCATTCCCTGCTATGTGAACTGGAGCAAGTTTGGGTACGGAGGCTCGCCAAGCTGTCCCTCCCTGGCCAGCACATGATAGGATGAGCTGCTCTTATAGGGAACCCGCCAGGACCAGAATGGTTAGGCAGGAAAAGGGGTAGACAGAAAGAGATCAAGGGAGGGTGGAAAGTAGAGTGAATTGGGCACTTAGAGAGAGAGAGAGAGAGAGAGAGAGAGAGAGAGAGAGAGAGAGAGAGAGAGAGAGAGAGAGAGAGAGAGAGAGAGAGAGAGAGAGAGAGAGAGAGATCCTTAAAAACACAACAAACTGCAGGAATTTTTGTTCTCTCATCATTGCCATATAAATTATGGGATAATACTAAGCGTACATTCAAATATTACCGCGCACCCGTGTATATATATTGCTGAGTATATGCGGTTAAATATTACACACAAGCGTTGAATTATTCCTACGCATAATTGTGTATATTACATTTAAATTTGATAGACCATAGTGAACGGTTGTATTTATTGACGGAAATCACATCTCTAACATGTATGCCATACACATTTGTGCCTCTATGTAAATCGACATTTTATACGTGGATTGCAACTCCTGGTTTGTGTACAATAATAATGTTTACCATTTAATAAAATAATAATGTTTATTACCAAAGTTCGATAAATTTTCTCGCTCCAACATTCATTATTTTTTGTATTTTTCTAATTGAAGTAACACACACATTGTAATCACGATGTTGTAACGAACATAAAAGCGAAAGTTATGATTATATTGGGTTTTTATTGGGGCCTAATATGGAGAGAGGTTAACATGGCACAAACTGCCATGTCTGAGCAGCCCGAATCACACACCGTGAATTAGGAGCAATTAGTGGTGCTGGCAGTCTGTGTGTCAGGACACCTCTGTCGCTGCCACTACAAACACAACCTTTGTTGAGTCCCTTCAAGGGTTTTGTTGCAAGCTTGATGAGTTGGTGTGTTGGTCAATTGTGGACTCACCTAGTTGGACTCACCTAGTTGTGCTTGCGGGGGTTTGATCTTAGGCTCTTTGGTCCCGGTTCTCAACTGTCACTCCACTAGATTAATCGGTTAACTGTGTGTGTTCGTGTATGAGTGTGTACGTGTGTGTGTGTGTGTGTGTTAATCAGCCAATACACACTCAATCAATACACATACAGAGTGTGTGTATTTATTTATTATTTGTTTGATTTTATTATTTGTGTCTGCAGAATCGAGCTATTTAGCTCTTGGGCCTCGCCTTTATAACCAATCTAATATTTCCTCAATTATGTCTATTACTTATATTTCTCTAACACACGCACACACACACATCCATCTCAGGAATCAGCCCGTGGTTGCTGTCTAGCTGCCAAATACCTATTTACTGCTAGGTGAACAGGAACTTCAGGGTGAAAGAAAAAATGTCCATTTGTGTCTGCCTCGGCCATGGGATCGAAGCCGGGCCCTTAGGACTACGACCCCTAATCGCTACCCACTCAACTGTGAGACCCCCTAGTGAGTGAGTGTGTGTTTATCAAGCAATCAAGACACAATCAATCAATAAACACACAGTGTGTGTGTGTGTGTGTGTGTGTGTGTGTGTGTGTGTGTGCGTGTGTGTGTGTGTGTGTGTGTGTGTGTGTGTGTGTGTGTGTGTGTGTACTCACCTATTTGTACTCACCTATTTGTGCTTGCAGG